>NW_015385434.1:0-167358 GCF_001447935.2 Debaryomyces fabryi
TTTTTTTTTCTTCGAGAGAAGAGGATACATCCAGTATGCGATTTCTGAAATTACATAACCTAGAAAAATGGTGTAGCAGCTCCGTCACCTCTTAAGTCTGAACCAGCAGCATATATTAATTGACCATCCTTAGACGCATCTTGGATAATTTGGGCACGTCCGAAGATTTTTCTATTGTAACCTGTAACTACCTTTGTAGTATGTCCCAATTTTGATAATTCTTCGACAACACTTGAGTCAATTCCATCTTCTAATGCAACTTCAGTCACAGCAGTTGACACTGGCCCGTCACTTCCCCTACCCCTGTCTGAGTCTATTTTATCCTTTGTAGCATTGAGACAAAATCTTGGCAGGTCAATCAGTTGTTGAGGTGTGAAACCAAAGATGCATAGATTCAAGACATGCTGCACTTGGCCAACTGGCTGCATGTAGCCACCCATGTTACCAAAGGCAGCAAACAAAGAATCATCTTCCACATTTGTTATTAATGATGGGATAATTGTATGGTAAGGTCTTTTACCTCCTTCAAAGCAATTTTGAAGTTCAGGTGTTAAATTGAAATTGGCACCTCTATTGTGCAAACAAAACCCATAATCGGGAACCGCAATACCAGAACCAAAATCATCATAAACAGAATTAATAAATGAACAAGCATCTCCATTAGAATCAGTAACTGCAAGGTATACAGTGTCCGATTTATACTTAGGATTAGGTACACCGTGCTTAATAACACTGCTATCCAATATTTTATCCTTGTTGAACAATTCAGCCCTTTCTTGCAAGTATGATTCGCTCAAGAGGTCATCAAGTGGGATTTTTGAAAATTCAGGATCCGTAACATATTCATCCGAATCATAAAATGCAATCTTTGTTGCCTCAATTAGAACGTGGAAGTACTCTGCAGAGTTATGTTTCAACTTATATAAATCAATCTTACCACTCTTATGAAGTTGCTGAATGATTCCTAAAGCCAATAATGCAACTAAACCCTGACCGTTAGGAGGAATTTCCCATACTTTATAATCTTGGAATTGAGTTTTAATTGGGTTTACGACAGTTGATGTATGGGTTGCTAAATCGTTCAAGTCCAATTTATGATCTCTCGACGATGTTTCTCTAATAATTGCTTCTGCTATTGGGCCCTTATAGAAGCCATCTTTGCCTCCTTTAGCAATAACTCTAAATGCTTCAGCAAGTGGCTTATTGGTAACAAAATCTCCTTCTTTTGGGGCAGCATTTCCAAAAAGGAACATATTTTCGATTATCTTGGAATCGGGATTTTGTTTTTTAAGCTTATCCTCGGCACTTTGCCATAATCGTGATGCTATATCACAGACTGGGAATCCCTCTTCGGCTAGCGAAGTTGCTGGTTCTAAGATCTCTTCTAGAGTCACATTTCCAGATCCCCACTTTTCAAATGAATCAACCCACCCGGCCACTGCTCCGGGAACATTTACCGTCAATACCGATTCAGGAGGAATTCTTTTCATTGGTTGACCATTATTGTAACAATCACAGATATCTTGGATTGTCAAGTTTTTGGCTGACCGCCCAGTACCATTCAAGCCATGAACCTCCTTAGTCTCCCGTTTGTAATATAACGAAAAGCAGTCTCCTCCAATTCCAGTGGATCCTGGTTCAACAACACATAACGCGGCAGAAACAGCAATTGCTGCGTCAACACAATTGCCCCCCTTAGACAAGACCTTGATACCTGCGTGATTCGCCAATGCTTGGGAGGATGCAACCATTCCCTTCGTAGAGTACACGGTTGACCTCCGTGAATTGAATTTGATAAAATCTGTTGCTACCTTTGGTTTCATATTCTGTTTTTCAGACATCTATGAATTCTTAGAACGTAAACGTAAACGATTATTTATTTAAATATTTCAATGCTGAATTGTGGGGGTATTTATACAAACAGTTTGTGGACGTTCTCGTATGGTTCATCCACCACTTATGCCGTATAATGAATATGTATTGTATATAATTCTAGGAGATGCATACCAACAATGGCTCTTATGTAAACATTGAGGTAGGTGAAATTTTATGAGAACAGAAATTATATTAATCAACCAAGCCAAACTCGAGTTAACATGATAAGATGTCTAAAAGAACAATATCACAGGCAGAATTAGAAGAATCGGGAGTATTCGAATCAGATTCAGGTGAATCAGAATATGAATCTACAAGTCATAATAATAGCGAATTTAAAGATGTTGAGAACCAAGTCGTACGGTATATCATGAGCAGAGAATTAAAAAGTCAGGTTATCAGAAGAGAACATATAACACAGTTATATTCGAACCGTCGAATAAATTATGATGAATTGATGAAGAGGGTGAAACAAACTTTAAAGGAGGTGTACGGACTTACATTAGTAGTTATGCCACCAAAAGAAGGCGAGAAGAAGAATAAATCAAGCCAGAGTAGTGGGAGACAGCCATTGATATTGACGAATTGCTTAAGTCCAGAGGGTCGCAGTGTGCTTCATGATATATGGCTTGAAGGCAGCGATGTTGCAGTACCCAACAACAGAAATACTGGTGATGATCAATACTTTTTACCCAGGTACAATAAGACGTCTAGTTTGGGATCTAATACTGATATGGTTAAAACAGGCGTGACATTATTAATTATGACTCTCCTTATAATATCAGAGAATCACATGTCAGAACACGAATTAGTGAAGGGTCTAAGGCGATTTGGGCTATCCGACCATCCTAATACCAAGAATTCTAGTTTGAATGCCAGTTTGCCTGAACTCATCAATGAGCTTGTCAAACGAGAATACTTAGAAAAAGAGATACAGAAGGATTCTAATAACGTAGAAAATGTCGATTACAAATTAGGAAGACGGTCTCTAGTCGAGTTCACACCTCTTTCGGTGTTTGCATATGTCAAAACCGTTTACGGAGATAGCTTCGACCTCGACACCGAAAAAAAAGCATTGTCAACTATAGAAAAAGCATATGGTATCTCATTGGATGTGGCGCCAGTTCTGATACCTGAAGCTACTCCTACTCAAGACCTGACTGATAATGACCCGAATCCTGTAAATGAACAAGATATTAGAGATTCTTCGTAGTTCAATGGGAGTTACTGATCAACAGAGATATTTAATACTGGGCTAAAATCACCAAAGTATGTTACATATTAACATAATTAGATTTGAATGTGATTGTGTTACAGGGGAAAATATAGATATATATATAGTTATATAATTAGGGGTAGATGGTATGTGGAGTCGGACCGTTCACAAGATAACATGGACCAACATTATGTAACGAATATCACACGCATTTTTGAACGATCGTATAATAAATCAAAGGAAATTCACAATTAGATTTTCAACTATTCAGGCTTGAACCAAAACAGTTGTTTTATTAAATATAGATAAATCCTTGATACATTAATAGAAGATATTCATAATGGCTTTAGATACGTTAGATTATTCAGTAATGGTAGCGTTGGCGCTTGCCATATTGGCATATTTAGGAAAGGATAAATTTTGGCCTGGAGACGATGGAACGTCGGCCGGTTTTGTCGCTAATATGTCAGCTGGAGGTCATTCAAGGGATTTGATAGAAACATTGAATAAAAATAATAAGAACTGTATTATTTTTTACGGGAGTCAAACAGGTACCGCCGAAGACTACGCGTCCAAGTTGTCCAAGGAGTTGGGTTCGAGATTCGGGTTAAAGCCAATGACAGTGGACTTTGCGGACTATGATTTTGATAACTTTGCAGAAATTAGTGAAGATGTTTTATGCTTCTTTTTGATGGCTACTTATGGTGAAGGGGAGCCAACAGATAACTCTATTGATTTTTTCAATTTCTTAGATAACGAAGCAGACACACTCTCATCATTACGATTCTCCGTGTTCGGATTAGGTAACTCGACGTATGAATTTTACAATGCGATAGGTAAGAAAACTAATGAAAGATTACAAGAGTTAGGTGCAGAAAGATTCAGTGCTTATGGAGAAGGTGACGATGGTTTGGGTACCATGGATGAAGATTTCTTAAGTTGGAAAGACCTGGTCATCGATTCGTTAAAGAATAACTTGAATTTTGAAGAACACGAAGCAGTCTATCAACCAAGTTTGAAATTGATAGAATCGGTTCATTCAATGGATGATGCAGTGGTTTCACATGGTGAACCAAATTCCGCTTATGTTTCAAATTCAGTAGATTTGTCTAAGGGTCCATTTGATCATTCACATCCATTTTTATCAAAAATTGTAAAAACTCAAGAGTTATTCAATTCCAAGACAAGGTCTTGTGTTCATGCAGAATTTGATTTATCGGGAACCAATTTAAGATATTCCACAGGTGATCACTTAGCAATTTGGCCATCAAACTCAAATGAAAATATCGATAGATTTTTAGAAGCTTTTGGTTTATTCGATAAAGCGGATGTCGTTTTTGAACTTAGGGCTGAAGATTCGACAGTTGCAATTCCATTCCATACTCCAATTACATATGGTGCCGTTGTTAGACATCATTTAGAAATTTCTGGTGACGTCTCCAGACAGTTCTTTTTGGCAATCGCCCAGTTTGCTCCAGATGAAGAAACGAAGAAGGAGGTGTTAAGAATAGGTAATAGCAAAGAATTTTTCGCTAAGGAAATTCATGAAAAGTGTTACAATATGGCGGACGCTTTATTGAACCTTTCCAATGGAAAGCCATGGAAGAATGTTCCTTTTGAATTTATTGTGGAATCTGTTCCACATTTGCAGGCACGTTACTACTCGATCTCTTCATCGTCTTTGTCCGAAAAAACGACTATCCATGTTACAGCGGTTGTTGAATCTGAGAAAATAGGAGATCAATTAGTGACAGGCGTTGTCACCAACTTATTAAAAAATATAGAGATTGCGCAAAATAATAAGTCAGATAAGCCCACCGTTACATACAATTTGAAAGGCCCAAGAAACAAATTTTCGAATTACAAGTTGCCAGTTCATGTTAGAAGATCAACGTTTAAGTTACCTAGCAACCCATCAACTCCAATAATTTGTATTGGACCTGGTACTGGTATTGCTCCTTTCAGAGGATTTGTTAGAGAAAAAATTTCTCAAATAAAGACCAACAACGCCACTATTGGTAAAGTAATGTTATTCTATGGTTGTAGAAATGAAGATGAAGATTACTTGTACAAAGATGAATGGCCTTCTTATGCTCAAGTATTAGGATCACAATTTGAAATGAATGTTGCTTTTTCTAGAAAGGATCCTAATAAGAAAGAGTATGTTCAACACAAGTTATTAGAAAATGCTGAACAAATTAATTCATTATTAAATGACGGGGCTTTTATATATGTCTGTGGTGATGCTTCTAAAATGGCAAGAGACGTACAGAGCACTTTAGCTAAGATCATAGCTAAAGGAAGAGATATTTCTGATGAAAGGGCCGCAGAGTTGATTAGATCTTACAAGACTCAAAATAAATATCAAGAAGATGTATGGTAGATTGCTGCTTTCGTAAGAAGATCACGAAATATGGTGTATAGAGAAATATTACACTAAAGTTCTATCAAAATGCCTACTTAATTTAATTTAATATAAATATCATATATTAGTAATTAAAAAATGAATTTAGATTATATCAGGTTCCTAAGTTATCAGTATTATCATGAACTTTGACGCAATGTCTCCAATTTGGATTTGAAGATTTATATATACTTTGCAACTTATTTTCAGTATCTAGCCAATGTTTGTATTTCAATTTAGATTTCAAATCTAAATCGTATATATTGCAAGTTAATAAAAATTTACCATATCCTTCAATATTGATTAGATTATTAATGTTGTTATGTGAATTATGAATGTTATTATACTTGTTATATTTCTCAAACTTAATGAATATCCCAACATCTCTTAGTGTCATAACTAAAGAAAGGTTCTGCAGTACATCATACATGGAAGTAATATTCTTAATCAAGTCATTCTTGTTATTGATTCTCTGATATTCCTTTAGTTTCTGAAAGACATTATCGGGGTTTTTCAAAAAAATCCTAAATAGTTGTTTGACAGGGATTTTATTGATTTCAGATATCTCTCTTAGTAAATCTCGCGGTATTAACAGGAGTATATCATCTAGACCCTGATCAATTGTTTTTTCATATAATAAATCAAGAGGACAAAAATGTCTTTGAAAACCTCTTAGTTGATTAAGCAGACATGTTCGGCAATAATTTGAGGAAATATTATCATATAACCATTTGGGTTTTATTTCAAATATCACTGAATCAATATTATTGTTGTTTTGTCCTGCTTGCTTTGAATTCTTTTCTTCTTGACCTTGCAAGTCACTGAATTTTTCAGGAACTGTATTTCTACTTTTGTCGGCTTCTTGAATAGTAGTATCAGTTCCAACATATAGTTGACAATTTCTAGATAAGAACTGTTTGCAATAATCACCATCAAGTATATTAGGTAATAACAATCCATATCTTTCCTTTGTCATCAATTTATTTCCTTCATTATTCAATTGATTCACGAAATCAGTAGTCAACACTACTAGCTGAATATCGATAATTTGATGAGGAAATAATGGTTTGCATTTCAATTCAATAAAATCATATAGTTCACAAGTAGAGATGTATTGTTCATCTTCCTTCAATAATCTGACTCTTAATAACTTGTGCCTTAAATAATCATTGCTACCATTGTATCTGAATAATATATTAGCGTTGCCTTTTGCGAAGTATTTCCACTCTCCTGGTGTAGTTATCTTGTAAATTTCCATTCTAGATTAGTCATAAATATCTCGTAATAGAATGTGGTAAATATTTGGCTAAATAATTGAGTTGTAATAAATTTAAGGAAAACGAATTGAAATGATCTAAAATAAATAATGAAATAACAAAAAGCGAATTGAAGTAGTCAAAGTTATATTAATACAGATATTGATTTGTGATGTGTCTTTTATTTACTTGATTGTTGATAAAAATTGATGTGCTATTTTCCTTGTGTTCTGGAGAATTTTTCAAGAATCAAAAGAGCTCGATTTTTGTAACTTTTATTTTTAGAATTTTAATTAAATATAAAATTAACTACTGGGAGATAGATATGAGTAAACAACAATTTACCACTAAAACTATTATTTGGAACTCCCTAGTTTCTTAAGATATCGTTAATTTCTTTCTTAGAGAAATTTTTGCGGTTCGGAAGATGGTTATTATTATCTAGAAGCAATCTTCCAGGGCCAGTAATTTTGAAATAAATTGGCTTATTGTAGAACTTATTGATAACGTTAAAAGTTATAAACTGTTTAAAAGAGTTGTAGTAGCCTGTTAGAACCTTCATTTCGTTATTAATTCCAAGAGAACTAATTATTCTTGAATATTGCGAGCCGATAAACGATTTAACACTATTGATGGATGAATGAGCAATGGTAGGAAATTGGAACTTCCTGAAAAAATTCAATGGTTGAGTCCAAGGACTATTGAGAGTGGCATAACTAATTGATGAGTTATAAGCAACCAAACTATTTGGGTTTATTATAATCTGCTCATTAGCACTTAATGTTATATCGAATAACTGCTCTTCTCCATTCACTATAATTATTCCCTTTCCATTAGTTTGGAAGCTATTACACTTTTCAAGAACCTCTATCGGGTCTAATTGTAGATTAAAACCTGTCCATGCAATAATATTTTTATCATTCAAAATAGTCCATTTGTCCTCTATGCTGTTTACTTCAATTATTGAATAGTTATTCATACCTCCATTGATTAGTAATGATACAGATGAATTAGACATTAATTCTTGATATTCAGTTTTATGTAATATTTGGGGAACACTTGTTAGATTCTTTAAATCCCCATTTATACCTATAATGGTACCATTCCTAATACTCAATTTTGATGACTGTGGCAATGTAATATTAAGCAAATCACTAGGATTTCCCAATGGTTTGAATGACGGTAATTCTATGAAAGGCCCATTGCCAGTACCTTTCGGTAAACTATCATTTGATATTTCTTTGGATATATCCCGGCTCTTATTGAATTTAAATTTAGATAAGATACTTATAGAACGTAGCCCGAACGCCCCCAATGACCTTTCTACTACTCTAATACTCTTAATTGGGATCATACTTAAATAAAGTTTTTGGATGTATACAGTTGGATGGTGATTATTTTTCCATATTCATATAAGGCTTATATAATCAAAAATCACATATCCTTTAAATCATATCCTATCTATTATTCCTAATATAGAATCTTATATAACTCTTACATATGAATTTCCATGCAGAAATATGGACAGGATAAGAAATAATAGAAACAAAAAAAAAAATTTAGAAAGAGCTATCAAACAAATTCATGTAACCACTTATCCGTTTGAAGAATCGATTCGAAGTAAGTATCATTAATCAAGGAAGTGTCCTCTGCATGAATAATTTCAACTAGTTTAATGAAATAAGACCAGAATTTAATGCCGCTGTCTAAGTCATGAAGTAATTGATTAGTAGTTATACTGTTAACCCCATTCACGCTAATATTGAACGAGGAATTGTTAATTTGGAACACTGAATTTAATATATGGTCCTTGGTATTCTTGATTATCTCTTCTTTTGAAAATTCTTGTGATGAAAGCTTCTGCTTGATAGAATATTCAAAATAAATTTCTGCCAAAATCCCCAACAAGGTGTTGTTACAGTCATTATAGAACGGTAACTGGTCGATTAACTTATACCAATCACCCTTATCATTAAAATTTGATTTAATTGTACTGTTTTCTTGGTGTACAATGAAATCAACTAACAAACATTCAATGTTGTTAATGACAGCATTAGAAACAAATTTGACATGCGACCTAAAATTAATCAAAGCCCTAGATATAGGACCTTGATAATTAATTGGTGAAACCTTAAACTTGTGAAGCGAGAAAATTCTGGAAATTAAAGTTATATGTCTCAAATCGTCATCAGCTAATTTTATTTCTTCATTTCCAAACTCTTTGAAGAATTTAGGAACACCATTGTACTCTCTATTTGGCTCATTCAATTTGATTGTATTTGAATTAATTAGGAACAAAATAATAATCAATTCTTGTAGTTCTGTTTCATCTATCTCCAGACCATATTTAGAAGTAAAAGCTTTCAATATTTTACCTACCAGGTTCAATTTATTAGTTTTATTGTCAATAACCCCCAACATGTATAAATTTCGTAACAACACGGTAGATATTATATCTTCATTACTTTTAACATCCTTATTGGACACAGGACCTGTTTTAAATTCTTCCCCTAATTCGGTAAAGAATTTAGACAAACTAAATTTGTCGCCTGAATTGTCGCTGGTATGCACCAAATGGCTAACTTGTTGATAGAAAGGAGGTGTCAATCTGTTGTTTAACTCAATTAATTCATCCTTAAACCAGTAGTCTACCTTAATTTTCTTAACTTGGTAATATCTGGCTAATAGTTGAGTGATTAAATTAAATTGAAGATCTAATAATTTATTATACTGTGGTAGAGTAATCAACTTTTTATATGTATCGCTTAATCCACTTTCAAGAGGTGGTCTAATGTTCAATTGACCCTGTGTTATAGATTCCAATATTTCAATACGCAATAATCCTATTGATTGGTAGAAATATATTTCAGGTGGTAACCTTTGTGAAATAATATCATGAATATTATTAGGAACCTTCACAATACTTTTGGCAGCATTAGGAATGCCATTTCCTGCGACTGAAGCTCGGTTATCTGTTTTGCCCTTTCCTTTAGATTTGGAATTTACATAAATATCAGCGTCTGTTTCAGCATCAGCACCAGTCTCTGTTTCAGTATTACTATCTTCATCATTGTTTTTTATCAAATCTGATTCATCTATCAAACCCAATTTGGCCATTTCTACTGAATACAAGTCAACAAAACCATCCATATTTAAAACTGGCACAAATTTAAGTGCAGAGTGTCCTCTGAAGTATAAATCTAATAATTTAGGGTCATTTAAACCCACAATATAAGGATATAAGTCAGCAGACTTGTTACCATTGAAAGAATTATACTGGTAAATCATTTCCAAATGAAGTTTGAAATAGCTCAATTGAGGGTATGGTTGACCTGGTGTTGGTTTAGGTAAAGGTGGAAAAGTTGGAAACGTTGTTGGTTGCACTTTACAGCCAACCATTATACTTAAATCAACAAATTGTTTTTCAGTCAAATTTAATTCATTTAATATTTTAAATTTATCAATAAATCTAAAGTCTTTTGATTGAAATTCCATTCCTAAAATGAATTTATCAATCTTCGTCAACAATAAGTCAGTAGATCCATATATAGAATCGATCACATTGTTTTGGTATAAATATGATAATTGAAAAGACGCATCATAAGGAGAAATCATATAGTCAATACCGATTTCAATAAAATATTTAATTAAATCGTTTATCATTGGTCTTAATGGCAATGGATCAGTGAATAATCTAAACGACTCATTATTCAGGCTGTTATATCCGTAAGGATTCAGGCTCTTCGAGTTGAGCTTTGACCATGTATTTTCAAGGTGTTGTTCTTGTGGAGATAATTCATTTGTCTTGTAATCATTGTGTTGCAATTCAATACCCAATCCAGATATAATGAAAACAGGCTTAATGTTAAATTCTTTAAACACTTGTAAATCAGAATGAATGTAATCTTTCAAAGAGCTTGGAATTCCTCCAATTCCTGATAAAAATTGTTCCTTCTTGAAGGTATAGATTCTACTTAAATAATGTTCGACATCGATACCAATAGTGGCATTCTGAAGAATTTCAATCGAACTAGTATTAACCAATTTCCTTTCAAATAAGTATGACTCAAGTGACTTAATAGGCATTGTTGTACTGATATTGGGGTCTTGTGTTACGTGTGTTTTGAAAGTTAGACAATGTGATTTTGTTTTTAGTTTTTCATATCTGAGATTTTAATTAACACGACTGCACCGTTTATTGAATTAAACCAATACTAAATATTACATAAATACAATACAAAGAAAAGAATATATGTAACTATTCGTCACCGAATAAATTATTAAGAGGACCATTTTCAATAAAAGGGTCATTCATAACATCATTATTTTGTGGCTTCTTTTTTCTTGTAGCTACAGCATTCTCTAACTGTTTTTTACGCTTTGTTAAGTCACTGTCAGAAGAATCTTCATCAACTTCTTTTGAAATTTTGATTAATTCTAATAAAGCTGATCTTTGGTGCTTCAAAGACTTTGAACTTACCAATAAAGTTTCAAAATTGCTTATATGTTGTGTGGTTATATTTGGTAAAATCTGAACAAAGACCCTTGCTGGATAGTCATTCTTTGACCTTAATGAGCAATACAAGGTGGTTAAAGCAATAGCCGCTTCAGAGTGGGTTTCGATAAAATACTCATCCATTAATACATTCAACAATGCTTTGATAAGATTATCACAGAGATACTTATCTACCTCATCATCCTTGAGTAAAATCTCCGATAATACATTTCTAATAACCAAAATGGTATTAAAGGAGCATTTAGTATCTTTAAACATTATGATATGACAACATATCCTTAAAAATGGAGCCAAAACTTCTTTATTTTCTGCAATGAGTCTTTTACAAGCAAATTGAGTATCAGTGACATTTTTAGCATTAAATTGGCTTACAATGTCCATTAAGAACCTAACAACAGTGGCTGTTAATTGCCTTAACATATGTTCCTCCATCATTTCTTCAGACAATGTTTCATCGTCTTCATTACCTTGTAGCTGCAAACCGTTCATGTAAACCTTTTCCCATTTACTGACTAATAATTTATCAATATCAGAAAATGCCTTGATTAATAGATCAGTCATGAAAATATCAACGTATTTAACTGGGCAATTTCTGATAACACTCCGTAAACAGCTATTAATCATATGCTTCCAGCTATGTAAAGTTATTCCCACTGTATCCCCTGCAACTGATTTCCAAATCATGCTTCCGATGTTTGGAATCTCGTATAGTGTATCTTCCAATTGAGATAATGAACTTATGGTTAAAAATGCATATTCTCGAGTATATCTAATTAGATGTCCAACAGAGTCAGCGAAATCTCTTAATGTCAATGCTGCTTTAACATTTTCCTCTATAAATGTTTCCTTACTCTGAATCGAGACACCTTGTTGCCAGAATCTTTCCATACAGCTATATTTGACGAAAGATTGAACAGCATCTGGTAAATCTTTCCAATTCGCAGGATCATGGTAAGCTTGGATTTGAGTTAAAAGTTGCAAAATATGAGGTATAATAGGCTGGACCCTTGGTTTCCATAATTTTAACAAATTTAAGTATTCTGGCGAATCATGATTTAATTTCTCAATACTATACTGTATAAATATTCTGGTAGCTCTTATAGGAAATATGGAGGACCAATGATCTTTAAGTTTGTTTTTTAATATCTTACCTTCATCGTCCATTTTACTTTCTAAAAGATTTGTATTTGCTGTGATACCTCTGCTTTGAAAGTAAGATGCAATTTCAACAATTCCTATTCTTTCCATAAACCAATGTAAATCCATTAACCCCTTTTCAGTTGCAGGAGCTGACCATGCCATTAATTCGGGGTCAACAATCTTTGCAAATAGTTCATCTTTGTTGTCGATAGTTGAACGAGATGCAATAACTAATAAAAATGATTTAAATGCAACGTTTTCATGATCACTCACCTTCTTCGAGGATAGAATATTACCTACAACATTTTCCAAGTCACCGAATATCTTTTTTAAAGATTCTGGCATAATATATGCTAAACGATTTAGTTCTGTGCCACAACTCGTACGTAAGTCTCGGATTAATTCTTTTTCATCATCATTTATGTTACTAGGATAGTCAAAGGTTGCAGTGGTTAAAATCTTTTCCAAAACCTGAAACATTAAAGGACTCACATCTTTTAACAATGGAGCAAATTGGACTAATGTTTGTACCTGCTTACGGATCAATAATGGAGATGCTAAATTCATAGCTAGTAATCTCTCACCAAGACTTTCAACTAGCTTATTTAATCTATCATTTATAACGTCAAAATCATCTCCAGAATACCATATTCTCCATCTTGAAATACCCCGAATACAATTCTCGATTATGTTGAATTGTGAAGTACCATAATTTAATGCGTCTGACTTTTCATTCAAATTATATTCATGAATACATTCTTCACCGAGCTTGGAACTGAAAAAATTTTGTAATCTATTCTCAAGCCACATTAATCCTTCTTCTGGTTTTTTGCAAACTGTAATTCTGACAATATCCTCATTGAACTTTTTGTAATTTGATAAAAATGAATTTGCATCAGGAATTGAATCAAAATCAATATTTAAGAATATCCTTGAAACATTTTCTTCACCAATTACACTATAATTTAAAGTTCTATTAGCCGAAGTTTCTAACAAATCTAAGAGAATTTTAAGTATTGGTTTTTTTGAACTTAATTCATCAAACCTTAGGATAGTTACCCACATTTGTAATGACAATCCTGAAATTATTAAACTTGGGTGGTTTGTTGTTGTCAAAATCAAATTTAAGTAGTTGTCGATATCCGAATTTTCCCATGATATTTTGTTTTTTTGAGGCAAAGATATATTCAAGTACTCACTTAATGAGACTATCATTTCTACAGTTTTCTTCAATAATGAGTATGCTTGCTCGTCAACATCATTGGGATCAATTTCCAAAGATTGATAAAATTGGGATAGCTTATTTATACCTTCATTTGTAAATATACTTCCAATGAAAAAATCAAAATCTTCGTCGTTATTGTAATTTCTCGTGAATAAAATATGTAAGCAGTCAACTGCAAGAGTCTTTAACTTCACATCTGGAATAGTCAAAATATTTATCAACGTCTGCATGATATTTTGATTTCTCAAGACAATAGGTTGTATCCAATGTAAACACGTCTTGAAAATAGATAAAATTTTGGGAACAAATATTTCACAGGTCGAACTATTGAATTCATTATTCAGTAATGTTTCAACCAAACTTTCGCTTAAAGTTGTAAACCAGCCAACCGTGGAAGATTTACAAAGAGATAATGTAGCGTTTGGTTCATAGATTGAATTCAAGACATCTTCGGGGGTGACGATCAATACACTTAATTGATTTAAAATTGAAGTCCTCTTCGATGCGATAGGGTCGTCTAGGAGATATATATCCTCAAACAATGTTCTGATCACTATAAGACATAATTCCCGACAACAGACATTCTTGTTCCATAAATTCCACAAATCAGAATCCATAGACGCCCAACCATCAGTCAAATCTTGTTCTGTAACAGATGATTTATCATTATTTTGATTTTCGCCTTCACTATCATTCAATCTTGACGCATCAACCTTCAATGACTTAACAAGAAAACAGCCCCATATTTTTTTGGCTACGGAAACCCATAAAAATGCTAACTTTTCTTTTAAGTAATGAGGATCATCTTGGTTTATTTTATTAGCTAATTCGATAACCCAGTTTCTGATGGTAGAAACTTTATCTGAATTAAATAAATGAAATCTCTTATTAATGGAATTTTGTAACAAGGACAATCCAAAGTGTCTAACTATGTAATTCTTCCCGTTGTTTTCTGGTAACGCAAGTTGATAACCCCAAAATGGTGATTCTTCATTTGTTTTAATCGATTCTAAAAATGTTTGTGCTTCTCTTCGTTGATCATTCGTTGCTTTAGGATCATATATGACCTCTAAGGCATTGATTATTTGATTGACTCCGCTATTATCCATTGTCATTTGTATAAATGATAGTAACTATAGTAGAATTTGTATAAATGAGAGACAATAATCTGTGGACGAATTTAAATTCTTATTCTTCAAACAGTCAAAAAAAAAAAAATTAAAACAATAATTCACTGTATTCAATATACCTCTAGTAAACACTCAATAGCTGTTAATTAATTTAAATTATCAATATTCTTTTCGATTTAAGTTATTATGATTGTAAAGGCGTTTGATGTTCTAGTTAATCCTTATAAGATCAGACATCCTGCGTATAGCTTTATTAAAATACACGGATATATTTTGATAATTAAATATATGGCAATATACAAAATATATAGATTACAAGTAGAACTTTCTCTTATCACGTTCCATATCAGGTCTGTGTTCCCATTCAACATCGTCCTTGATACCCTTCTGTAATCTTCTTAATTTGAGAGTGAACTGGGGACCTAATTCTTGTAAACCCACTTTCTCTTCATTACGGAATACATATCTATGTCTCCTGAAAAAGATATAATCTCTTTGATTGTGCAAAGTTATGACTTGTCTACCTTGAAATTCAGGTTTATGAGGAAATAATGATTGAAATAATCTACCAACAGTTTTACCTAATCTGGTATTAAAATTGTTCAATATCAATTCAGGTATATGGTCTGTGGCTCTACCATGGCCTGCAATTTTCTTTCCTTCTGTTAATGAGGTGACCGAGAAGTAGAATGTAGGGCCCTCTGGTAGATGAATGAATGTTATACCTGTTACGACCTTTTTGTCTTCGTTTATAACCACAAGGTCAGTGTATTCTCTATTGTTACAAAATTTGGCCATATCTTTCATGCTAAATTCTCTCTTACGCTTGACAAATGTCACATTCGGTAAGAAATCCATCAAGAGGTCCGCAAATTCGTAAGCTGGCTTTTTAGCGTTAGCGTTAGTTGTGAGTAAAATCTTAGGTTCCTTTGTGCTAGTGAAATATTGATCAAACTCGTCTTCCCCCTCCACTTCTTGAGTAATGGTTTCATCAAAAACTCTCTTACTTTCAATAGTTTCTGGTATATTTGCCGCTAATCTTTCTTCCTTTAGTTCAGGATTTGACCTTTCCTCCTTAGCTCTTTCATTTCTTAATTTGTGACGGGCCTTGTTTTTTTCGTGCTTCAAATCAGCAAATAACTTCAGCCTCTTCTGCTTGTTCTTTATATTCTTCAACGCTTCACTCGTACTCATGTTAATTATTGCTTGTGAAAAAAAAAGTGTTAATGTTGTGGAACAAATTTACTTAGAAAATAATTTTTTTGGTGATGAGAGATGAGATATTTTTGACCTAAATCACAATATCATGGGTTTAAGTAAAATAGGTTTAGACCAATGGTCTAGATATATTAAACTGAAAACTTGGATATTTGAGGATACATGTTCTACTATAAACTGCAACAACTTGTTGTTACTATTAGATGATATATTTCCAAAAAAATTTCAAGCTAAAAAACTAGGCTTTGAGAACAACCACATACCAATTGGTTTCCACTTTTTGTATAACAATCAACCTAACACAAGTCTTGGCACTGATGGGTATGACAATTATCAAGCACCAATGGTTAAGGATGAACAGGCTTACAAAAGACGAATGTGGGTAAAAGGAAACATTGAAATTTACAAGTCGCCATTGTTGAATCAATATTTAAAATGTACAGAAAAAGTTCATACAGTCAAGACATTCGGTGATGCAACATTTGTCAATATTAATAGAGAGTTCAGTGATACAAAATGTCTTAACTTTATTGAAAATAGGACATTGATATATAAGAACGATTTATATCAGCTGGTTGCGAATCATGCCAGCTTTCCAAAATTTAATGATGCACTCAATATCAAATTATCTTACAATGACATTATACGATACAGTCATTTAACTTATAACTGTCATAAGATTCATTATGATAGTAATTATTGCCGTGAGATCGAAAATTTACCAGAAATAATAGTGCAAGGTCCATTTATGGTTACGCTCTTATTATATTGGTTTCAAAAGTTACATCCTGACTTCACGATCGGGAAATTTACCTATAAAAATATTGAGCCATGGTTTTTGCATGATACAGTAACCTTTGGAATCGTCGAAGGAGAAGATTCTTATAAGTTGCAAATTATAAATGAGAAAAAAGGAAAGGTTTACATGGAAGGAACGATTAGATAGATATACTGAAGAAGGACTCCACTCAAGGAAAAGCCGTTATGAAATTTGTGGAACCAGCTTTAATATATAATATTTATTTTTACTGTAATGGAGGGATTGAAAAATTGATTTGAAACTGGTTTTTCTTGAACATAACTCTAATTAGAAATACCTTTAAGATCAAAATCTAAGGGATATGTTTATGCAATAATATCAACTGAATCTTACTATCAAATGTACAGCAAGCTGTATAACTGAGAGTAGATTATTACAACTCTTACAAATATACGCACAATAATAGATATAAAACAACGTCATACATTTAGATATATATTTTACGAGTGTCAAGTTTAACGAATTTATTCGGAAATACCAATGACACCACAGGCTGGTCTAGCACCAGCGTTACCTGTCTTCTTGGATTCGGCATTACCACCCTTACCTAAATCATCGGTACCGGCGTGAACAACAACAGTTCTACCTAAAATAGAGTTTTGGCCGATCAACTTGACCAATAAGTCTTGCTTGGAACCCTTAGCAATACCAGATGCATCAGTTGTAACGTTACCTAAGTCACCGACGTGTCTGTTGTCGTCTTCTGGAGCACCATGTTCCTTGGAAAATGGGTTGAAGTGAGGACCAGCAGAGGTACAACCATTGGTGTTATCACCGAATGTGTGAACGTGGAAACCTCTTAAAGCATTGGCATCATTACCAGAAATTTCCCATGTAATAGTGGTAGGATCAGATTCAGATGCTTGTTCGAAGTTAACGACACCGTTAATTTTAGAATCACCTCTTAATACAGCAACTGTTTATTGTTAGTAAGTATGCCTAAAATTTCTTCATCCCACTCAATGCGAGCAAGTTATAACCTGTAAGATACCTATTTTTCTACAATGAGCAAATATTCTATCAATTAGTCAAAATTGAACAACAATTAACTCAATTTTTCAATTAACAAATCGATCGATTATATTGCTCATTACCCAATCAATCAATTGCTTCCGAAATATCTTACCATTTTTCCTATACTATATATACATACCTGCTTTGACCATTTTTAATAGTTTGATTTAATAATAAGTTATAGTATATATAATTTAAACTATATAATTTAGATTATATCCTTTTTATAGGAGGTTAGAAAGCAATTATGTCCAATGATTATGCCGAAATCCTGCTCGAAAAAAAAGTACACAAAAGCCCCCGCCAAATGACCGGCTAGACTACACGGTTCATTACTAATACGGAAATACCCATTTCAAAGAGTCATAATAGGCAACATGGGTAGCCAATTGAAGATACCGGGGAAACAACTGTAGAACATTAATTGAAAAACTCGTGAAATTGGTGGAAATTAACCATTTATATACTAATGGCGGAGTACCTTGGGAGTTATGTTGCAAACATACCTTGCAAGTTTAGTACCTTATTAGTTATAGGATTATAACCAGACGCCCTGTAAATAAACTATAATAGGCAGTCAGGTATATACACTGGCAATACATATAATGAAGTCGGCCAATATGGCAAGTGCAAAAATCAATGCAAAAACTGAGACGTAAGAGCAAGCCGGACTCAATTTCAAGCAATCGAGATATACATTGGTAGGCCTACATTTTGCTCCAAGCAACCATATAACTGTAATACAGTGATCCTTAAATAAGCATTTTATTTTTGATACCCTAAATACGTTGATTCCCTGTAATGAAAGTAGCCACACCATTAGCCAATAAGATGCCGGTTGCGATTGAGCATTTCTTCCGCTCCTCACAATTGCATCATCGGTTCCGACCTTCTTACTTGAATACCATAACTGTAGGTGTCGAATCTAAATTAATGAGTTTTGTTCAGAATATAGACTGTAGGTTCTGATTCTTGCTATTTGACTAAAGTGGGATTTTCGTCTCCATCTCTCTTGAAGGGTGGACTCCTACACCGTCCACAAGACCCTCTCGGATCTCTGCTCGTTTCCTTCGTTCAGTCTTAATCTTTCTTTCACCGTCTTTCTTTCCGTGTTTGATCTTCTTACGTATCTTGTTCTTTGATGAAGCTTCAGGCTCAATTTTCAGCACGTCTGGTAAGTGTGATATTGTGTAAAAAACATATAATGTCGACAAGACTATGATTGACGAATAGAGAAAGAATCCCTTTCTCTTGATCTTATTTAAAACCCGATCAATTGGCGTATAGTACCGCATTGTATCTAGTTGGGTGAATATCGCCACATCTTTGCCGTTGGTGCTAAGTTGCTTATCTATTTATCATTAGAAACCATACTGCATATAATTTGATATAGTAAAGGACTTATTTCGACATCTGTTTCTAGGGATACCTTCTTTTTCTCTAGTTTTACAATTATGTCAGACCTTAAATCATATATTATTACATTAAAAGAATCAGCTAGCGATAGCGAAAAGTCCCAAATCAAAGACAAGATCCAATCTTTGGGTGGAAATGTCACCAGCGAATTTAGTTTGATCAATGGATTTGTTGCTAAATTGCCTTCAAGCCAATCTGCCACAATTAATGCTTACGATCATGTCGAACACATTGAAGAGGACAAGGAAGTCAAGATCCAATAATTTAGGAGCTGATTAGATCATAAGTAGATGCTTTAGTATAGATAAAATATTCTGGCGTCGACGCCACTAATTAATCTGTATAGCGTAATAAAGTGATTTTCATAAATTGGCTGTAGATATCAAAAGATTTAAGACTAGGAAGATTCTTTCGGCAGCTTCCTTTCGAATCAGGTATTGCAAGAGGGGAACTTTTTGATTGAAAGTAGGGCTATTGATATCGCTGTGTGCTATTTTATTGTATCTTGCCCCCACCAACAAAAAAAAAGGAGATAGGTAGGAGGCGCCTCAAATATTAAGCACAGAGACTAGAATATATGGTTCGTTTATTCAGAAAGCATTTAAAACATGGAGATCTTAAAATAGGTCTGAAGCGTATTCCACCTTGCAAGTGAAACTTCTAGAGATTTTATTACATTCAAGCTGAAAGTAAGAAGAAAGCAGATTGGATCATAATTATGATTTTTTCTCCTATAGCTGTGATATATTTACTGAATGTTCCATTATTTATTGTCTATCCCCGCATTTTGAAAATGTTCATTAGAATTTTTGTATTGACAAACTTATTCTTAGTTTATAATTTATGGTCCCTTAAGACAATTATGGAAGAATTATTCCATTAAAAATATATTTAGTAATATATATAATTATTTAGGTTTGCAATATTAATTAATATCATTTTGGAAAGATTGAATTTTTTTAGCCTTATCTTATCTTTGTTATCTTATCGTCTGCAAGAATCATTCCATAAAACAAAGTTTTCTAGCAGCATTTGAAAACAACCACTCGTATGCCGACATAAATATTTCCTAAACACAAATGCCCCAATATTACTAAGTTATAGATGGAATACATTGCAACACATGTTTCAAGTGGCTAATAAAGTATAGCAATAGGAGGGCGTGCACACAAAAATCAGATAAAAGGCTCGGAGACCCCTTGAAGTGGAGCTGTAGTATTAGTATTTTCTTCATTAATGGAAGAATATAAGCTATAAAAATCATGAGTAAAGAATACGAAAAACATAATCTACAACCTAACTTCAAACCAATTGATCATTTGTTCCAAGACAGATTGAGACAATTTATTGATGGAGGTAAATATCGAGACTTGAACTTGCCAAAATTCTATGACTTCGATAGAGTAGATACGAACACGGAATACATAAATATAAAAAGCTACAAGGTACCAGATGATAAAAATGGAAAGACTCAAAGACCTTTGTTCAAAGATATAAATTGGGATGAAGTGGAATGGAAAGATAGTAACAAGGGGGATAATTTTGGTCCTTCGTGGAAGACCTTTTGGTTCAAGGTTGAATTTTCGATTCCGTCTGAATGGATAAGTAAAAACCCAGAAGCTATTGAATTTCAGTGGGATAGTAATAATGAGGCCATGATATGTAACGACAAGGGATTGCCTTTGCAAGCGTTCACGGGTGGTAATCAAAGAACCTTATTTAGAGTGCCAAAACGGTATTGGAAAGAAGGTATCCATAGATTCTACGTAGAAATGGCATGTAATGGAATGTTTGGGAATGGAAGTGATGGTTCACCCAATCCTAATAGATACTTTCAATTAAGCAAATGTGATTTAGTATTGCCAAACTTAGAAGCAAGAAGGTTAATGTGGGATTTCTGGATAATTGGTGATGCTGCAAGGGAGTTTCCAGGTAATTCATGGCAAAAATGGCAGGCAAACCAATTATGTAATGATATTATGAATACATTTGATCCCGAAAATGTTGAATCAATAGCAGATTGTCGTAAATTAGCAAAGCGCTATCTTGGCGATAAGATTGATTCAGACGAGGTATTTGCTACTGATTCTAGAATTGATGTTTTTGGAGTTGGTAATTGCCATATAGATACTGCTTGGGAATGGCCATTTGCAGAAACCAAAAGAAAGATTGTTAGATCATGGACCACGCAATTGAGACTTGCGGAGGAATACCCAGAATATGTGTTTGTCGCTTCGCAAATGCAACAGTTCAAGTGGTTAAAAGAATACCACCCTGAAATTTTGAAACAAATTAAAGATAAGTTTACAACTAACCAATTTTTGCCAATTGGTGGTTCTTGGGTCGAAAATGATACAAATATACCAAACGGGGAATCCTTGATTCGTCAGTTTTTATTGGGACAAAGGTTTCAATACAATGAATTTGGTATCTATTCCAATATATTTTGGTTACCAGATACTTTTGGGTATTCGTCTCAAGTACCACAGATTTGTCAACAGGTTGGTATTAGTAACTTTTTGACTCAAAAGTTGTCTTGGAATAACATTAACCAATTCCCACTAAGTACATTCAATTGGATAGGTATAGATAGGTCACAAGTTTTAGTTCATATGCCACCTGCAAACACCTATACCGCTAGTGCAAACTTTGGTGATATCAAAAGGTCTTTAGAACAACATAAAAATTTAAGAGATGTTCCAACTGGATTATTATTATTTGGTCATGGTGATGGTGGTGGTGGACCAACGGATGAAATGTTTGAAAAAATAAGAAGATGCAGAGGAATGTCGGATACAAGTGGTTTAATGCCAACTGTACATTTAGGCAATACAGTAGATGACTTTTATGAAGATATTTTGGAAAGATCAAATGGTGGTAGAGATTTACCTTCTTGGACAGGAGAAATTTATTTGGAATTTCATAGAGGTACTTATACCACTCAAGCTTATGTTAAAAAGTTAATGAGAATTAACGAGATTAAATTGCACGACCTAGAATGGTTAGCATCATTGGTTTCAATTACGAATAAGAGCTATAAGTACCCAAAATCCGAGATAACTGCTTTATGGGAAGATCTTTGTTTATGTCAATTCCATGATGTTTTACCAGGTAGTTGTATTGGTATGGTATACTATGAAGAAGTTTGGCCAATGTTAGAAAAGGTATTAAAGAATGCTAACAAGCTAATTAATGATGCGTTGAATATCATCAAGGATGATGGCAAATTTACATTATCATCATTGAATTACCTTAATACTTTACCATGGCCCAGGAGTGAAATATTAAGAATCAATGAAACGGAGCACCCTGATCTATTTGATGCGATCACTGAGGAGCTCGCAGCGAAGGAGGGGAAAGATTTAATCATTTCAGTTACAAGTAATCAAGGTGTAACCAAGATTAATTATAAATCAGAAATTATTTACCCAGCATCTGTTATTGAAGAAGGAGACGTATTTGTTTTATCTAATAAAAAGATAAAGGCTACGATTTCTAAGAGCGGGATTCTAACATCTGTAATTGATTTGGAGCATGATCGCGAAATTATTGATGCTACTGCAACAAAGCAAACTGATAGTGGTGAAAGTATTGGAGGAAATCAGTTTGTCTTGTACGATGATGAGCCATTGAATTTCCCTGCTTGGGATACCGAGTTATATTCGTTGACTAAATATAAACTTTTGACAAAGAATGAAGTAAGCATATTAGCCAACAATGAATTAGAATCGTCGGTGTTGATCAAAACACATATTTCTGATAAATCCTCTATTGAAACTGTTGTGTCAGTTGAAGGATTAACTGATTTTAAATCAGTGCAAAATAACTTCATTAAATTTAAGTCCAAGGTTGATTGGCATGAGACATACAAATTCTTAAAAGTACAATTCCCAACAACCATTTATACGTCTCAACAAGCCAATTATGAAACCCAATTCGGATTAACATCAAGACCTACCCATTATAATACTAGTTGGGACATCGCAAAGTTTGAAGTGTGTCACCACAAGTTTATGGATTTGTCAGAGTTTAATTATGGTGTATCTATTTTGAATAATAGCAAGTATGGTGGATCAATTCATGGAAACTTGATGACGCTATCGTTATTGAGATCAGCTAAGGCTCCAGATGATAAAGCGGATATGGGCCAACATGAGTTTGAATATGCTTTGTACCCACATAAGGGAACCTTGGGCTCCGACACCGTCAAGCTAGGCTACAATTTCAACCATAGATTAACCCATGGAGTTAATTCTACAAGGTTGCCTGAATTGTTAAGTTCGATTAAGTTAGATAATGCAGGAAGTCTCGTCTTGTCCCACTTAAAGAGATCAGAAGACGATGAAGATGTTTCATTACACGAGAATATTCCAATCAAAAATAAGGGCCAAAAGTCATTTATTATTAGAGTATACGAATCTTTAGGTGGTTCAAGCTCGGGTAAACTAGAATTCGACCTCAATGTTCTCTCCGTCGACAAAATATTTAAGGCAAATGCCCTTGAACAAGAAATTGAAGAAATTCCGTTTGACAAGGGCAGTGCATCTATCAGATTGAGAGGTTTCGAAATCGCAACCTACAAAGTTGTATTGAAAAATTAAAAGTAAAGGCTCAATTAAACCTTTCTTTTGCCTTGTCAATTTATCTGTCTTCCCTATCCGTCCAAGGCACTTTCCCGATATGTCTTACGCCTTGTTGATGAAAATTGTCCAAATTTCTCATTTAACGCACTCTCACCTTTTTTTTCTCTTACATGTATAGCATATTTCATGGTTTATAACATCTGGTATCCTACATTCGTTCAAATGTCTGTTTTAGACATCCGTGTTACCCTATTCATATATGTTGAGTTTTAAATATACAATGTAGGTATTGTGTGTTATTAATAGAAATAATGCTTGTTTAAAGCCCCTCAACATCTCAATCAATCTTGTGCTTTGTGAACCAGGCAGATGCTCACAATACCATGGTAGGTTTTTTACTGATTTTTTATTGACTTCCCAGGGCTATATTCGCTTACATGATGATTTCATACTATGCGGCTTGTTGTCATAAGTATTTATTATGCAGTCAGAAAACCCTACCGTAAACAAGGCAGCAAGCGTCGTAGGCACCCCTTTTTTCAAATCTGGCGAATACCTCCTGCCTAACAAATTCGGAAATATTGTACGATCCGAAAAGGCGAATTGTTGCACTTCTGCATGAAAATTTTCGGTCGCAACTAGAGAATCGCGTTTCAGATATTTGATGGCTCAAAATTTCTTGTGAAGTACAGTTAGTGAATTGCGTTTCTATGGCAATTGTGCATATCAAGCGTGTATGTTGTCATTCTAGAATTAAAATTAGCCGAAATGTAGCTGGTTATGACATGGGGAAATTGTCTCTAAATGGTAATGCAACAGAACAATCAGGTGCAAAACCTGGGATATTAACTATTTATTTACCTGTTATGATACTTGAAGAATAGGATTGAGCAATAGGAAAGGTGAAATTGGTGAATGTGAATCATAGCCACTCCTAAGCGTGTTGCGGGAATAATTGGTATTCAAATAGTATATAAAGTTGAAGATATCATGTTGGAATTTGAATAATTGAAGAATATTATACTCATAGTTATTATTCATTCGCTTAAAATCAACTAATCAATACAAATATAAAATGAAGTTCTCATCAGGTGTTTTATTATCCGCTGCTGCTGCTCCAGCTTTAGGTGCTTCCTCATACGCTAACGGTACCTCTACCGCTACCGAATTGCAAACTACTGTTGTCACCATCACTTCTTGTTCTGACAATGCATGTTCCACTGGTGTTGAAACTACCGGTCTTACCACTGTCACCAAGGACGAAACCGTCTACACCACCTACTGTCCATTGACAGCAGCTGAAAGCACCTCTGCTGCTCCAGCTGAAACTAGTGCTCCAGCTGAAGCTGAAGCTACCAAGACCAACATTGAAACCGCTGTTGTTACTATTACTTCATGTTCTGACAATGCTTGTTCTACTGCTGTTCACACTACCGGTGTTACTACTATCACTGAAAACGACACTGTTTACACTACTTACTGTCCAGTCAGTGAAGCTCCAGCTAGTTCCGCTCCAGCCGGTGAAGCTCCAGCCGGTACCACTCCAGCTGGCGAAGCCCCAGCCGGTACTGCCCCAGCCAGTGAAGCTGCTGCTGGTACCACTCCAGCTGGCGAAGCCCCAGCCGGTACTGCCCCAGCCAGTGAAGCTGCTGCTGGTACTACCCCAGCCGGTGAAGCTCCAGCCGGTACTGCCCCAGCCAGTGAAGCTGCTGCTGGTACTACTCCAGTCAGTGAAGCTGCTGCTGGTACTACCCCAGCTGGTCAATCTACTGTTGCCGCTCAATCTACTTCAGCTGCTGAATCTTCAGTTGCTGCTGTTTCTGCTGCTGAAGGTGCCGCTAACAACAAGGCTGTTCCAGTCTTCGTTGCTGGTTTATTAGCTGCTTTATCCTTATTGTAAGTTGATTAATTGATTAATGGGTTAATATTTTTCTAAATTAGATTCTGGTTTACTGGAATTATTTGTTCGATTTGTTGAACGCTTTTAAAATATGGGTTTTTTATTGTATTCTGCATCTTTCATTTGGTATATAGTTTCTGCATGATACTTTAACTATTTAATTTTACATTTATTATTTCTTTGATTTTATTGTAGCTTTCATATAATGTCTTACTTTTTAGTTAAGTGTGAATGAGGTTTAAGTTAAATTGGAGTATGTATATTTGATACTAATTACAGATATGTAGCCAGAGAATTGAAGTTTAAAATAATATTTCATCATCACCCAAGATATCGGAATCATTTTCATCTATGAGATTATCTATGTCAACGTTATTAGTTACGGATTCTTCATTTTCATCCAATTCTGATAATTTATCGATTAATAATTCAAATTCTTGATTATATTTGTATGAATTAAATTCGCTTATTCCATAGGCTTTTAAATTGTATAATCCAGTGATTCCACCGTTGGACCTTATTTGAATATAAATATCTTTAACTGGAATTTTCAAATTTACTAAACTTACTGGAAATTTAACGTGATTAATGGGTTTATTGGAATCAAGTGACACCTCTTTGATCTTGTAAAATTTCTTCAAATATTTTTGATCACTAGGTTGAGATATATCAAACTTATTTTGCAAGTATCCTTTCAACTCGTTCACCTGTTCAGAATTTCTTGGTTTAATATAAATTGAAACATAACTTGGTGGTTTTATACCTTCGACAGGCGGATTCTTAAAAATTAAATCAGTCAAGATAACAGGATCTGATAATCTTAAGCCAATTGAACATTCATTTGATTCACAATGCCAATAATTACCTCCATCAATCAAAACATTATTAGCATTATATTTCCAGTTTTTAGGCTTATGGACGCCACTTGAATTTAAATAGTCAAACCATCCCAAAAAGATCCTTCTGGGTAAGGATTTTTGTGAGATTTGACTTCTAGTCGATGAAGTAGATGTAGTGGTTAAGAAGCCCAATATTCTAGAACCTAGCTTATAATCAGCATAGTTAACTTTGTTCGAACCTTTAGCAAATATTTCTAATAAATTATCGAGTAGGATTGTATTAGTAGACTTTTCCAAATTTTTTGCAATTAGTGTTGAGTTACTATTGACAATATTTAAATTATCAATCAAATTATTGTACTTCTCCCATATTTGTTTATTATTTTCGTTAATTCTTTTTTGCAAGAAATTCTCAAGCTTTTCTTTACTAATATTAAGTAGATTGGTTTTCTTTATTATTGAATTGATATGGCTATTCATATTATTTTCATTATCACGTAAGAATTGGTCCCAACTTATATTAGTTGTAAGATTCTTCTCTTTTTGATAATTATCAATAAAGTTGTAGATGTATTTATGAAATTCTGGAATATAGTGGATTTTGTTATCCTTGATATAAACTGGCACTTTTTCTGGTAGCATTGCGGAGAATTCCTTTAATATGTTAGATTTAACCGACTCAATGTTGTCACTAATTTTGGAGAGTTTGTTCAATTTCTCTGAAATTTCAAGCAATTTTGGTTCAGGATTGATATAAGGTTCAGAATCACTCACTTTTGCCTTCAAAGCAGTAAATTCTTTCCATAAATTATCAAACTGATTCAGGTTTATTACACTTGAATCAATTTTACTAAACCTGTCACTCACTAAATCAAATTTTTCATTTATACTTGCTGATAGCACTTCATGTTTTTGAACAAGATCTTCTTGTCTTTTAGACAAGTCTTCAGCAAACAGGCTTAATTTATTTACTCTATTTTCGAGATTGCCAAACTTCGAGTTTATTTCGTAATAATTCTCAATTGGCTTATCTATAACCACTGGGTGAAAAACCACTTCACGTTGGTATATTAATAGTACTATGCAAGTGACCGAAAATGACATGAGCGCAAATAAAGCATACTTCTTGTAATTAGTCTTACTAGATTCCATGAAAGGGTGTGTGTTCTCTCGAGCTCTTTTGAATTCCTCAAACAAACTTTTATTTGGCTTCTGCTTTTCTTTTTCTTCTCTGAATTCATATTTATTATCGGGTATCACTTCATCTCTATATATGTTTGGATAATACCTATTTTCCTGCTTATTGTTTTCATCTTCGTACTCATTCGCTGATTCCACCTGGGTATCAGCGTCAGAATCATTGTCACTATATTCTATATCATTTGGAATACTACCACTTTTCTGGAATATATCAAATTGTTTATTGAAATCGTATTCAGCTTCCAGTTCGTCATCCACCTCATTCAAAATCTTCAATATTTCTTTGTCGTGAGAACTGAATGACCTTTGCTTAGTTGGTAAAGGTCTTGCTGGACCTACACGAGACTGCAAATGAATTGATGCATCATCGTCGGTATCACCTACAACTAAGGGTACCTTTGGAAACCCAGACATTTATAGTTTTTTTCTTTTAATAGCTTTGTTTATAGAAGAAACATCATTTCTAAATTTTTACGCGTTATCAACAAGATCTGGCCTCTTTTGCACTGAAAGAATTAAACACCCAACTACTATTGCACAAGACACAATTAAACCGTAAGAATACATATGAAGTTAAATAACAATATCAAATGCTTGTATAATACAAGTCAATTCACTAAATAGAAAGTAGTATTTGACTAGCATCCATAAGCCACATATTTCAGCTACACATTAATAAAACGAACTATTTCTCCATTAAATTATACAAATCATTATAAAATTTACAAATCATATCAATGGCATTGTTAATCATGAAATCCACTTTTGAAACTCCTAAAGTCTTTCTAAAACAGTTGACGCATTTGAGATTTCACTGAAACCCAACCCATCTTCACTTTCTAAGAAAGAAACTTTACCGTCTTTAATGATTGAGGTATATCTGGCAGTCCTGACACCAAGACCAGCTTTGGTCAAATCAGCCACAAAATTGTCACCTAATTCTTTGGATAAAGCAGCATTTGGATCGGATGCAAAGATAACGTAATTAGACTCATCCTTGTATCCTAAAGCCTTACCCCATGCTGCATTGACAAATGGATCATTTGCGGTTATAACAATGACTCTGTCAACGCCCTTGCTCTTAAATTGTTCCACGTTTTTCAAGTAATTTGGAATATGTTCTTCAGTACAAGTTGGAGTGAACGCACCTGGAGCAGCAGTTAAAACAATCTTCTTCCCTGGCAATTCCTTAGCTAAGTCGAACTCAATTGGGTTACCACATGAAGCAACGGCATCATTACCCTTTGTGTATGGGACATATTTCAATTTAACGTCAGTTGGGAATAATTCGGACATTGTCTATTAGATGTTTTATCAAGTTATATTAAACTAATACAGTATTGTGAAAAGAATATACACTTCTGATGAAATCTATAACTGATCGATATTGAGCGACATTTATAGTAAATTCAATGGTCACTCGGTTTTCTGTTAACCGATTCGATATCATCTCAGGGATTTCGCAATTGCTAAATTATAGTCAACTGACTAAGACAGCAAACATGGTGATTAGAAGAACCTAAAGGGGTACAATTATACTATTATATATGCATTACAAAACGTTTATGTAAGTGATGTAATCAGACTTATAGAATTGAAGTGAAGTAGCTTGAAATGACCTATTCGGACTTAGCTGCTACATGTTGAGCGGATTGGATATGTAAATGTGGCTATTAAAAAATGAAACAAGACACTCCTCCGACAAACGAACCTATATAGGCTCCTGTTAATAATGTAATTGGCCACTGCTGCCAGTCTCTGTCCCAATCTAATGGTATCGGAATAACTCCGAACCATGTGCCGATGACAGCCAAAACAGCACTGAATAATATCTGATTTTTAGCTATAGCATTGTATACGCCATCGGCATCAAGGAATTTGATTAACAATTTATAATCGTACTTGTACAAAATTAGCAGAGGATAAAATATCAACAATGACAAGTGAATTGACAATAAGTATGTTTCTTTCAAGTGACTAGCCAATGGAGCACCAAGTAATATTAATAAAACGAACAAAGGAACAGATAAAACTAAGGAAATAACTACCCCTCCTGCTAATAGTAAAGGTACATTCTCCGAACTGTTTTGAGTTTTGCTCTTCTTGGACTTCTCCGTAAACCTTGTAGTAATTAGATATCCGTAAAGCAATTGTAAGGGAATCAAACTTAGAATACCTTTCAACATTACCTCGGAAGCATTAGCTGTTAACCCAGCTTTATATAATCCAAAAATCATTAGGATCGCATGAAATGGTATTGTCAATGTTGAAGTTTCAATCTGTGGAAATTCCCTCTTTAGTATGTACTGCGATTTCGAAACAGATTCATCACTTGAGTATTGAAATGATACCGACTTCCTTGTCGCTTTCAACTTTGGTGGCATGATGCAGCTCAAATAATATATGTGTTGAAGTCGTTGTATTTGTCCTATAGTAGTTTTTTTGTTGATGTATTTTTGAAAAAAGTGCGTTTTATTAAATATGTACATTATTACAATCTACTATAAATTTTTCAATACATGGTCGAATTCAATTAGATCCTTCCAAATATCTTGATATACATTTTTAGAACTCACTTTCATGGATAAGTTCTTCCTCCTATCTTCATTCAACTTAGCAAACATTCTGATAACTTCATAGTCCAATAAAGGCTTTGTATTAGTATCATTCACAGTCATTGATAAGCCACCGAATCTGTTTAATCTTGGGTTTAATCCACAGAAATGATATTCTTTATCAGTAATTTGCTGCTGTAAGATATACATCCTTCTGTAGCTAGCTTCATTGATTGGGAAAACTGAATAGAAGGAACCATCAATCGTTGAACCAATCGATTGGAAGACTTCTGTACCAGACGGATTAATTTCTTCATTCTTAGGTATGGATCTAAGACATGTAGGAATAGAATTAATATTAAAAGATGCCTTATGGATCAACCTTTGACCATTAGAAGATGTCGGGTCTTCAGGGTCATATTTAACTAAGTGTAATGTACTATTATTATCAGCGATAAGTATAAATATCTCTTCGTCTTTTATAATAAAATCAGCACAATTCACATCTAAAGATTGTAAATCTTTGCCTAGCATAACCATTCTAAATGGTTCAGCGTCAAATCCCGCTAGCCATATACTTTTCAATGAGTCTCCAAGAATTAATAAGTTCCCGAAACTCTTCGCTTCCGAAACATATACTGACGTATCTAAAAATGCAACAGGAACAACACCATCATCCTGTAAATCCCGAATAATAATCTTTTGTCCTTGTGAAACCAAGAAACGTCCGCTAATTTCACATATCGAAGTAACAGCCCCCCTTGTATCTTCCTGATGTATTTCCTTAAATTTGTGATTAGTTTCAGGTTTACCAGGTTCTGGAATAATGTCAATAATTTCAAATATCTTGAATGAGCCATTAGCACTTAAATCTTCCATTCTATATTTACCAGTACCAATAACGATCAACTCTTTCTTATTTTTAAATTTTTTTGTACTCGATCCTACGTCGAGAACCATTGATTGAACATTCATACCAATTTCATTATCAACCAATTCAATTGTGTCAATAACAGACCAATTATACGGAGAGATTAACTTTATGTATCCTTTATACGAATTTGCAGAGGGCTTAGACTTATCAATACCAACAATTGGCTTCCCTTCTTCATCTAGACAGTCATATGGTATTTCTTCATAAGTTGAAATTACGAATGTATTTGAAAGTTCATGATATGTAACCGATTTTATACTTTCCTTAATAGGAATTTTCTTTATTGGCCAATTATTTTCGTAATTAAAATCAATCGGAATCTCACAAATTCTAGCATTTTTAGAATTATCAAGATAAATTAACCCATTCTTAATTTTGCTATCAGAATATGGCGCAAATGAAACAGCGGGGAGCTTTGTAAATTTGAAAATCCTCGGAATTGAGTGGGTTGTTTTCGAAATATAGTAAGGAGTTATACCAGTAACAAAGATAGACGTAAAGCCATTAACGTTTGGAAAATAAACAAGTCTTCTTTCAATCGTGGTACCTAAAGAATATGCGTTGTCAGGGGCTCCAGTAATGATTAAATCTTTTTCTTTCACAAGTTTAAAATTTTCACCATCAAAAAATAGTTTATAAATTAAAATTTCACCTCCAATTGTTAAAATAGTTAAATATTCATCCTTTGAGTGTTCATCTCCTAACTCATTAAAAATTATGTTCTTGATAAATGGATCTGGATAGGTATCTCGTGGTTCAAAAAAACCTAATGAGAGATGATCAGTAAATTTATCAACATCATTTAATTGGTAACATCTTTCATTGTGAAACCTATTGAATGCAACAATTCTATTGTCACCAGTAACTAATATAAAAGTCTTCAGCTTTGGACCAAAATCGGAGTCAGATGTATTAATACCCGTAATACTCGAATTTCTTCCGCCGTGTTTTCTCTTAGTTCCCCTATTCTTATTAATTAATAAATTTATATCTTTCAGCACTGCATTAAGTAAACTTGAATTCGTTATATAACCTGTAGTAATAATTGTATCATTCAATATCTTAGGAATATTTATCTTTGAGAATGTCTCATTATAGGTGTTGATGGAATAAATAACCACTTCACCACTGGAGAAAAAGACCATTAAAAATTCATCATTAAAAGTACTATAAATAATTTCATCATTTGCATATTTTTTCAACTCTTTGCTAAAGGAAATGATTCTTTTAAACTTTTTATTAAATACAGATATTTTCTTTGGAGTCACTTGCAAAAAGAATTCATTATTATTTAATTCATGCATCCCAATCGTTGATTCATTGTTAACAAAATCCTTGGAATTTAACCTTGCGAATGATTTATTAAGTTGAAAAATTTCAGATTTGAAATTTTCGTCATCAGACGTAATCAAAAATTCGTTATTAATTGTCCACATTCGGTGGATTTGAGAAAAACTCAAGGATGACTGAATTATGGGCTGCACACTAGGCGTAAGTATATTTAAACCACCCTGTTTATGGGAACCTGAATTGCTTATAATGGAGATTTCTTTGTAATTTGGATTCGGTAAACTTGATTTAAATTTATCAGTGGAATAATGACCAAGCGTGAAATTTGAAATTGGACCATTATTGATCAATTCATCATGTTTTATGAATTCTATCAGACTTTTATTAATTGAAATTTTTTTATTGACTTCATCTTCTTCATATAAATCATCATCTTCATCTACATTATCTATCGGATCATTACTTTCTTCATTCTCTTGTACAATAACATGTTCAAAAGTTTTATATTTCAACTCAAGTAAAGGGTTATTACCATTTTTGTTACTTATGAATATCAAATTATGATCAAGCGTGGCAATCTCACCTGGGTATGTTAATTGAATATTGTCATGGATGATATCTGAAACTTTTTCTACGAAGAATTTTTTAATAGTTTTCCCATCGATTTTAAAGTTTATATAATAGAATTCTCCATTGCTCAAGATCATCAAAACCTTGTTATCGTTAGGAATAGCTTTGACAGTACAATTTTCTAGCTTTAAGTTCAAATCCGATTGATCATGATAATTCTTAAGTGAAGTTGTAATCGATGATGTATATTGATTCAACGCCAATCTTCTTGTAATACCACCGTTGTCGACATGAATTATCTCGTTACATCCCATTAATAAACTACCATTCAAAGGTTGAGGCAATGGAATAATCTTATCTATATCGAACGGTAAGTTATCGATCTTCAAGACTGTAGTGGATGCCTTAGTTACAAGATCTAACGACAATACAATAAAGTTGATGTTATCTTTAACCTTTGGCAAATTACCAGCCCAGGCATGGGCTTTCAGGAAAATAATTGCTATGGTAGGCTCTCTGTAATTGTATAAGAATTGCATGTCTATTATGTCTCCAATTCTAGAATCTAAGGTTCGTCCATCAATCATAAAGCTAGATTCGAAAAGTTCTGATACCTCTTCTCCACCTATGTTACCATTTTCCTTGATAGTTGCCTTCTTATCGCTACCAGAGCTTCCATTCATTTCTTCATCTTCTTCATCGTCTTCATCCTCATCATCTATAGTTTCAAAAGGTAAAAATGTCAACAAATTTTTGAATCTTAGACATGTACAATTGTTGTTAGGCTCCACTAATAAATCAGTGGTAGTTAATTTCTCATATGTTGAACTTTGAATTGAATTTTCATAATAATGTAACGAAACTGTACTAATTGAATTCAAGTGGTGGTCCCATTTGATTAATGACATCTTGGCTCCTTTGGTAGAAACCAACAAGTAGTCCAACTGCCGATTCTCAACAGTTCTTATGGCCTTTATGTCAGTTATCAATCCATGAAGCTTGAATTGCTCTACTAACTTCAACTTATATTGTTGAGATTCGGTATTAATTATTTCAAAAACTTGTAACACTGTGGCCTTCCCAACAATCAAACTCTTCGAAGTTGGACTGATAAAATTGCATCCTATGCATTGTGACACCCTAGTAGGTTGAATGAATTCATGATATGCGTCCATGATCCCACTATTACTTTTCGAACTATCTTCTGTCTACACTGTTTACCGGTGCTCAATGTTAACGATGGTTTTTTTTTATTGTTAGGTCCTTTTAGGAGAGGTCTATTTTGTGTTCTCAAACCTTGCGTACGCTAATGTAAATTCTAATACAAACTAGAATACACCCTGGCAAAGATAAAGTGCTTAATATCGTATAAACTACATTGTAAATAGGATTTATCAGATCCAAATATCCTATTCAACTGGCTACCGCTCCATAGAATACCCCAATTAAAGTGGTACGGTACATATTAGGTACTGAGACCAGAATACCATCATCGTGAGAACTAAATTCTCAATAGCTAGTTGTATCCCCGGTAACACCTTCATGGGTTAAGGATTAATTGAATAATTAAATTAATTTATCATTTTCACTTATCAGTGGCCATAAGTAGAAGCGCCAGACCATTTTGAACAATATTTGTTAGACAAGTAGGTTAATAAACCAAATATTTAGGTATGAAAAAGTGCATTAAAGTTGAGGGTAAGTGCCAGCGGTCTTCAGTTCGACTGAGGACCCAAAAATATTAAATGCCAATAATATATATTATCTCATAGTATAGAAACGGAAGAAATAATAGAAAGACATAATGTAATACTTCGAAAAAGTCAAATGAAATGGAGGTACAAGGTTTTATTGCTATTTATATGTATTTAGTGACTGAACATCGTCGCACATGTCTAGTGAGAAGAAATACAGATTGATAGTGAAAATTTAAAAATAAGGTCCCGTGGTTGCATTATAACTAACTATACAATTATTATACAAATATGAACGGAAAAACTTTTCTCTAAAATTGAAACTCCGGTGGGCAAATAGGCCATATTAAAGTAAAAGGAAGTGAATCCTGTAAAAGGTGGTATATAGTAGCGAAGGAAAAGACCGTTCAAAAAGTGAACTTGACACTAATGATGATTATATGATCATAAAGATGAAAGAAATTAATAAACCGATAAGGCTGGAAGAACGGACGATAGAATTAGCGGCACCTTCGAAAGTAGTGAATTGTGAGTTTATAGGGTGGTCTGCTGATGTAGTTTGTTCTGAAATAGTAGATGGTTCTGGAGTTTGAGTAACGATATTGTTGGTAATGACATTGACGGTAGAAAGATTATCGTTAGGAGCAGAAGTTGAAACAGAAGATGCTTCAGTTTGTGGAGGGGCAACTTCAGTGGTTTCTGCAGCAGCTGGGATAGATTCAACTTGAGTTGATTCAGCTTTAGGTTGTGGAATTGGAGAGCTTTCAATTTCAGCTTCAGTAGACTCAACCAAACCAGAGGTTGATTGAGCAGATGTAACGTATGTTTCTACCGGAGCTGAGGTTTCACCTGTCAATGGACAGTAAGTAGTGTAAGCAGTGACCATGTCGTCAGAGGTGACCGTGATAACGGTTAATCCAGTGGTACGTGGGACAATTGAACATCTGTTATCATGGCATGAAGTAATGGTTACAACAGTAGTTGTTTCTTCGGTCTTTGTAGATGGAGAACCGGTTGCAGATGGTTCAGAAATTGCGGATGATTCTGCGGAAGAACCTTCAGATGTAGAATCTTGAGAACCTTCACTGGAAGAGGTTGCAGCAGCAGATTGAGTAATTTCACTAGAAGAACCAGTAGTAGTAGCACTGACTGGCACAACAGTAGTAACAACTGTTAATATACCATCAATTGTAGTGGTGTAAGTAGTTGAGCTTTCAAGGTCAGTTGTGAGGTAGCAATGACTATTACTATCACAGACGGTATGAGTCACCTCAAATACTTCATTATCATAAGCAGTATCGTATTCATACAAAGTTTGTTTAGCCTTGGAACTTGATTGTGCAGCACTAGTTACTGCTGAACCAGCATTGATTGCAGTTTGTGATGATGAAACATCAACGACGTCGTAAGTAGTGCTCAAAGAAGCAAAAGTTGACACATTAGCATAAATGAATTGAGATGGAACAACATTAGCCGATTGCGAAGAACATGGCAATGTAGAAACGATTGTAGATTGAATGGTTGATAATGATTCTGAAGCTGCAAAAGCTGCGGCCAGGAAAAGCGAACTAAGAATAAACTTTTTCATTGAACGTTAAAATAAAGGTAAAAGGTGAAGCGAATGTGGTATGTTTGCAATAAATAAAACCTTGATCCTGATTCCATGGAACCAACCCTATTTATATGAAGTGGTACCAAGAAGACTTGTATTCGAAAATGCTGGTTGAATCCGAATGAAGCCCATCAAATGAAGAGATCAATTAAATCTAGCTTTCGCTTTTACCAATTGGGAAAAAAACATCGTGCATGACAGAAATAGGAAATCACCAGCATTGGAAGTAATCTACTACATATATTTACGATAAAGCGAAGTCATCAAGTGTGAGCAAACAGTATGACAATTAGCCAGCCTACTGGTGGGCTGGCTAGTAAAAGAGAATATTTACAGGTTAGCGCGATTTAGTTTACGGAGGTTTACAGTTTACGTCGAAGTTATCTATTTGATCTTCGCTACAGCATTTCTTAATTAGAACAATATAACGATGATTCCTCGAAGAATACCAGCATTATTATATTTTATCTCGTATATCTGGCTAGCATTGTGTGAACCAGCATCGAAGCATATTATAGAATTTGATGATAATCATATAGAACAAACCTTGGCTGGAAGCGACTTTTCGTTTATATATTTTTATTCTGACGGATGTGCCTATTGTGCACAATTTGAACCGGAGTTTGAATATTTAAGTATTCTTTACAATAACATCACAGATGATAAAAGTAACAGCAAAGTTCAGATATTGAAAACAAATGCCATTAGAAACAAGAAAATAAGTCAGTTGTTTAGTGTAAACAAGTACCCAACATTGAAGCTCTTGAACTTTCGGACTAAGGAAATCGTTTCGTACAAGGACAGCCGTAATTTAGAAAATCTTGTCAAATTTATGACAGAAAAAACCCAGTTGCTTCCAAATTTCGATAACGTTAATTCTAATATCCACTTCGTCCAATCCGACATCGAACAGTTCATTGGGTCGCCCTCCAAGGACACCTTAATTGTTTTCACAGTACCACATATACAGGAATGGGAGGACTATGAATACCCTTCACATTTTTATCAAGAGTTGGCCCAGTCAGAATTCAAGGAAGATATAGAGTTTGTGCTTGTGGATGTTAATAAGCTAGTGGATAACGATTTTCTTGCTAAATATGCAGTGAGTAATTTTCCATCAATGATTTATTTTACGAAAGAAGGAAAGTTTAAAACGTATCATACATTACTGCAAGATGCCACAACTAATAACCTATTGAATAAAAACTTAATAAGTGAGTTTTTGGAAACTTTATCGGATTCAAGTTTGTCAAATGGCGAGTGGTACGATAATTACTCTGACTTTTCTGTCAAGATTTTTGATGAAAAGACTTATTCAGCAAATAAGCCAGTCCGTAAATTTGGTTTTAATAATGTTCAAGGTAGTAAATCGAACTCAGAACTCACTATTGACGATGAATATGATCTATTAGTACAGAACATAGGATTGTGATAGAGGTTGCAATTTTACCTGCATATAACTTGGTATACACTTTTTCGAGCGTACAACGTCGAACAGCGTGTTAATACTATAGATCTTCTTTAGTTAACCAACATTAAGCCAATAGATAATGAATATATTCCGTTTTGCAGGGGATCTTTCCCACCTTGCCAGTATTTTCATATTGTTGTACTCAATTGAATTGCACAAATCGATTAAAGGATTGTCATTGAAAACACAATCTTTATATGCCCTTGTATACATAACTCGTTATTTGGATTTGTTTAGCAGTTATATTTCCCTTTACAATTCGTTAATGAAGTTGTTCTTTATTGGGTCTTCAATCTACATTGTCCATACCATGGCATTTAAATATCGTAAGTCTATCAAGGAGGACATAGACACATTTCCTGTTAGATATTTGGTGGGAGGCTCTTTCTTGCTTTCATTGATTTTCACCCATAAATATTCATTTGGTGAAATCTTGTGGTCGTTTTCATTGTGGCTCGAATCAGTAGCAATCTTGCCCCAGTTATTTATTTTACAAAGAACTGGTGAAGCCGAAAATATCACTACCCATTACATTTTTGCATTAGGTATATACAGAGTTTTGTATATTCCAAATTGGTTATACAGGTATTTCGGAGAAGGTAAATTTGACTATATCGCTGTTTTAGCTGGATTAATTCAAACAGCGGTATACTCAGATTTTTTCTACATCTATTATACCAAAGTTATGCAAGGTCAAAATTTTGAATTGCCAGTTTAATAGGACCGCCTTTTATGATATAAACTATATTATAATTTTGTATACTATTAAATCTTGTATAAGTATATAGATTAATCTAATCTCTCTTCAAAGGATAATATTCTTTTCTAATGCCATCTTTCGTAATGATAAAAATCTCTAACCCGTCACCAACGTAAATATGCCTTTCAGTAGCTGATGAAAATGCATCTTTAACCAATTGCAAAACTTCATCTAATGACAAATATCTTAATTCCTTTTTCTCAGTACCATTAGAACCTGGCACATATTGATTTTTGAAGTTCACTTGATTATCCAAAAATGGCATGATTAAACTAGCAGCTGCACCCCCTGCTCTACATTGCTCCCTTTCGTATGATCCAACAGGATCATAAGAGTATACTGCACCCTTTCCTTCGTCATCCAAACCGGCAATTAAGGTACTAACGTAATAGGGGAAAAATCTTTTTCCATATAATAAATGTTGAATATATCTAGCTGCACTCTTAATACTTAATTTTTTACCACCATGATCGAATTTATACCACTTCAATTGATTTCTAAATCTATCTATCAAAGCAGCCCCATCTGCAGCAAATCCATTTGCTGTCATTGCTATGTCATCCCCGACATCAAAGATCTTTGGTTCGTAACGTGAATTAATCGAGTATCCAACAACTTGTCTGGTGTCACCTGCAAGAACTGCAAAGTCTTCACCCGCAATTCCTAACACAGTACCACCATTGTCGGAGTATGGGTTGAACCTGTGTTCAATTGGAACTGTGTGGATTTCTGATGAGTATTCAGATGCAACGGTAGCGTTCATGATTTTACTATCGATTCTTTTCTTATAACTTTGATTCTAATTTACAATATTTCCTAAGTGAATCCGGTAGATGGAACGTTTCAAATGAATATCAATGTACTTTATATTCTTAATGATTAAATAGATCTAACAATTGATGAAAACCAAAATGTACTAATCGCCACTGGTTTGTTGAACATTAATTGTATGTACTGCATATAATATAGAGACTACGGTACCTGATAGTAGGATCAACATGGATAGGGATACCCTATGGAGTAAGATCAACATGGATCGGGAGTCCCTATGAATATCCCAAGACTGGTGACATGGATATGTTCAGAAATTTACGCTTCGGTAACGGCAACATATTAATCGGCTTATTTGGTGTTTTACGTGCTTTCTTTCGAACACTTTGAATTTCTGCAATAGAAGAATACAACTATATTCCCTATGAAGCAAAGAACAATATGCATGTCGTTGAATTCGAGTCAAGGCGTATCTGACTTATTGAAATGAGTTGTCTCAAATTACAGCAGTCATCTCAGATTTGCAAATAATGATATCAAATTAACTTGTGTTCAAGTCTATATACAGCTCTATGTGCACTATTAAACAGGTAGTCATCGCATATTCATTAACCGTCATCTGTATCAAGGCATTATTATAATGTAGTATTGTAGTTACGGATTCTTTAGTTGGATGATTGTTGGATTCTGGTAATGTACGATTTTGAAACCACATTCCATGATCTCATATATTTTTCTAAGCATTGATTAACACATGCATCCTGTTGTGGGTTTAAGCCATTCTGAGGTTGTTCTACACACTTTTCAAAACAGTTTTCCGTTATCTTGTTTACTAATTCAGTAGCATTAGCAACTGCTAATTCTTGACTAATTTGATCCTGAATTTGTTGTTTTACTTGGTGAGATTGACCAGAGTTTGATCCAGTAGATGTGGAAGTAGAAGGGGTACCGAAAAATGCCATGTTTTGCTTTTGCTGTCTAGCTGTTGATTGAATAACTTGACTTCTGGAAGAGCTGCAATGAATTAATTCAATGAAAGGTGGATGAAAAATTTCAACCGTATTACCCGGCTTTATACTACTACTATCACTATATCCTTCCATGCACAATGGCTTACAATTATGACTAGCAAAATGGCGTTTATAGCTTACAACTACAATATCTCCGAGTATGACTTTGACTTCTTGTACTTAAAATGTTCTGGTTGGTGTTCTGTTATCATTTCATTATCATGATCATCGGTCCGAGATAAAGCATCGAATATATAGTGGGATATATAGCAGAATATATAATAAAATTAGAATGTTTATAATAGCAGTTGTAACTATTCATGTAGACTGGATAGACATATACTATATTTCATGGGTGTATGATGTTAGCTCGTGTAAATCATCATCCAAGGCCATGGGTTTGCTAAAGTTGGCAAATCAGTGCAGATTTCTAAAATCACATGGGATCCTTCGATTTTTACCGAGAGCCTAGTAAACACGAGTTTTCTTATCTTCAAGCGAATACTACTCTTTATATTTATTTATTTCAATATCAACTAACCCCCAGCACTTATCTAGTGTCGATTTAAATTATTTTTCTAGTCGTTCCTTATCGCAATACGATAATCAAAGTTCGATCAGAAGTATTCTGAAAGTTTTTTTTTCTAATAATTATATCTTTATCGGACGTTATAGGTAACTATAATGGCACAAATTGGATTCAAAGATGAAGTACCTAAAGAACAAAATGCACACTTATTTGTTTTAGTCCATGGGTTATGGGGAAGTCCAAATCATATGCTGACTATTGAGAGATCATTAAGAGAATTAGTACAGGAATGTTCGGATGAAAAGATAGTGACGTTGAAACCTTCTTCATTTCGGTTTTGGAAGACTTACGACGGATTGAAACTAAACGCTGAAAGGGTTATCAGGGACATATTTTACGAAATCGAGACATTAAAACAAAAGAGTAATTATAAAGTCGTTAAATTTAGCTTGGTGGGCTATTCTCTAGGGGGGTTGATATCTAGATACCTTATTGGTGTGTTGAATGATATTGGATTTTTTGAAATGGTAGAGCCTGTATTTTTCACCACCTTCGCAACTCCACATGTTGGGATCCAATTCTTCAACGATAACATCTTTGACCACACTGCCAATTGGGTGGGCCAATATCTTTTTGGTAAGTCTGGGCGCGAAATGTTCGTGACTGATCATGATAAGATGTTGAAGAAAATGGCAGACCCTGAAGAAGTCTATTATAAGGGTCTCGCTAAATTTCGAAAGCATATATTGCTATCAAATGTTAAAAATGATAGAACAGTTGCATTTTATACATCTTTTATAACCGAATATTCACCGTTTGATAATTGGAGCAATGTGAAGATTAAGTATTTGAAGGGCTTACAACAATCGAGAGTGGGCAAAATATATGTTAAGCCCAAATTTGTTGATTTAAAGAGATCAAGTCAAATGACGAGAACTGAGGATGAATTATTTGCAGGTAATATTCAAGAACAGACCTCCATATTCCGTTCAAATAAGATTTTCAGATTTTTAATTATATTTCTGGTGTCATTTTTCTTGCTACCATTTTGGATTCCATTAGTTTTGATATCTAGTTTGGTTGCTTCTATTTACAGTATGATTAAGATCAGAGTTATTCCCGCGCCAAAAATTAAGCTGCATTGGCAGAGGGTACTTAATTCTGTATATGGTACATCTCCGGTAGATATCGAAGATGCAAAAATTGGATTGCAAAATAGAGATGAAAGAAAGTCCATGTCTAGACAGAATTATTTCAAGGGTGACACGTCTGAATTAACTGAAAACACAATGGAAGGTTTAATGTACGCCGAAGAAAGATTTATTGGTAAATCATCCGACGTCATTCAGGAAGAGGAAGGCGATGAACCTAATACCATTGAGAACAATGTAAACGATGAAGATAATTCTGGTGACAATCATGACGAAATAGATGATTATGATGAAAGTGAATCTGATCATGAAGATTATGAACGAACTTCAATATTGTCTAAGAGTACCAAGAAAAAAGTTGTCGAAGTCGATACTAAGTCAAATGATCAGTCAATTCGCCAGCATTATTCTACCTTAACCCAATGGGAAAATTCCACTTTTCCATTGTTTACAAAGGGTTGTAGATTACCTATAAATGAAGATAAGCAGTTTATCATTGACTCCTTGAATAAAATCAACTGGATCAAGATACCTGTTTATATAGATGCATGGAATTCGCATGATGGAATAGTTGCTAGGCGGGGTCCAAGAACAAACCCAAAAGGTGTTTCTACTATATGTTTATGGGCTTCTATTTTAAGGAATCACTTGAATGAGGCAGAAACCTAATACCTACTTATATTCTTTAATTTTTATAGATTTAAGATGTTTATTTATTTTAATAGATAGTTCCCAATTAGTTTTGTGCAACCCTCGGCGGATCGACTTGAATTTCAACTTCATTGCCCTGGAAATGTCTATAGAGCAACCAATTACATTATGATGAACTTAATGAGACAACCTATAGGACCTGGAGTCATAATACGAAACTCCAAGCGTCAGATAGTGCAAAATATAAAATGTTCCATTAAAAAGAGACAATTTTCAACACAGCAATCTCAATTTCGTAGCCCAAACTTTATAAGGGGTGGTCTTATTGGTTTGGGAGGAATAACCATAACATCTATATTACTCCAGTCAACGGTACTCAATGATATAGCACCTATTGATACGACTATTCATGAATTAAAGCCTGTAAAGGATGCAGAAACGTATGAAAATGGTCTCTATGAAGCATCTCAAAGGGAAGAAATAGAACAACATAATAACTATCGCCATGACAAGCTACACAAGGGTAATAAATTAAAGCGGATATTCTACTACATTAAATTCTCGATGGAAGACTTTTTAATTGACCCATTAATTACTTTTGGAAGATTTTTAGAATTGTCGTTCCTTTTCGTGCCAGTATTAATCAGTTGTCCTATTTGCTGGTTTGGGCACAAAGATAAATCAACTGGGGAAAATATCAGATCCGGTGCTAAGCTTTGGTATAGATATTTAAGATGGTCGGCTGAAAAGGCTGGAGCATCATTCATTAAGTTAGGCCAATGGGCTGCATCGAGAACAGACATCTTTTCAAAAGAAATGTGTGATGAATTAAGTAATTTACACTCAAATGCAAAAGCTCATTCATTAAAGGATACAGTCAGAATTATAAGTAAGAGCTTTGAAGATTTACCATTCGAAGAAATATTTGATGAGTTTAATGAGAAGCCAGCTGGTGTTGGAGCCATTGCTCAAGTTTACATTGGAAAATTGTCTAATAAAGCATTGAACAAGGTCAGACATGGTGAGGATTTGGAAGCAAAGGTGAATCAACCTAGCAAAGGCAAACAATTCTTGGATAATATATTAGTAACAGAACATGGTGATCCATTGACGTCCAATCAGTTCGTTGCAATTAAAGTTTTACATCCTAATGTTGAAGTCAAAATTAATAGAGATTTGAGAATAATGAAATTCTTCGCTAACTTGATTAATTTGATTCCAACAATGGAGTGGTTATCGTTACCAGATGAAGTTGAGCAATTTTCAATTTTAATGAGATTACAATTAGATCTTAGAATTGAAGGTTTAAACTTAGCTAGATTTAGAAGCAACTTTAAAAAGAGACTAGACATACATTTTCCTAAACCCTACTTGAATTTTACTACTAGGGATGTGCTTGTTGAAGAATATATACATGCCATACCCATGAGTAAGCTTTTATCGTTGAGCGATAATTTTGGAAAGAACTTATCAAAAGAGGTTAGTGACAAAGGCTTAGATGCTTTCTTGAAAATGTTGATTCTTGATAACTTCGTACATGCTGATTTGCATCCTGGTAATATGATGATTCGTTTCTATAAGAATGAGTTGTTCAAGCATGAAAGAGAATATAAAATTGTGAAGTCAAGTAATGAACAAGAAACGAATAAAATAACGAATGAATTATTAAGCTTAGGTGAGGATAATGAAAAATGGTGTAAAAAATTATCAGAATTATATGAAGACGGCTATCATGCAGAAATATGTTTCCTAGATGTTGGTTTGATCACTGAATTGAACCATCACGACAGAATAAACTTTATTGATTTATTTAGAGCATTATCTGAATTTGATGGTTACAAAGCAGGTGAGTTGATGGTTGAAAGATCTAGAACTCCTGAAACTGTAATAGATAAAGAAATCTTTGCATTGAAAGTTGACAAATTAGTTGGTACTATGAGGGAAAGAACATTCACATTAGGTAACATCAGTATTGGAGATTTGTTAGATCAAGTTCTAGGCATGGTTAGAAATCATCATGTTAGAATGGAAGGCGATTTCATTACTGTCATTGTTGCCATACTCTTATTGGAGGGAATTGGTAGACAATTATATCCAGATTTAGATTTATTTGCAAGGTTCGTATATGCTTTACTATTTGGATTCCCCACTGAAAATGAAGTTGGTATATCTTTCATTTAATATTATATCCAGTGGTTTCATTATATTAATCCCATTCTCTATTGATATACGAAAAGAGATTCTTCAAAGATATACTTCAATTTCAATTTATCATTACTGATTTATTGACTCATACTAACATCTATAGTTCATTACCCGTATTAAGAAAATTAGGTGTACTGAAGGAAGGAAGAGAAATTTTGAAGAACGAAGACTCTTTGAATATGATGAAGGTTTGGCTAGCCTTAGAAGTTAGACAATTCATTCATGCTTCTATTCAAGATGTATGTATTTTTGCAATTACTATTATTTGTGTTTTACTTAAACTTTTACTAACAATTATAAAGATACACGCTTTAGTTAAGGCTGATATGTTAAGTCCTAATATTTAGAATATATTATTATAGTCGTTTATTTATTTATTTATCGTTATCTTTATCGTTGTAGTTGATAGCGTTATTGTGGCATGTTCGCAAAATTAATTGCTCCAATAATTTACTCTGGAACGTCTGAAATCATTACAAAGTATTAATAAGATTATTCAACCGAAAGGATCGTCGTAAATATAGATATATATTCATTTATTTAATTGGCCATATAGCCTTGCACTTGAACTGAAGGAAGTATGGATGAGAATTACGATAGCATCCGATTCAGGGACGATACACAATTCGAGTCAACTCCGAACTCAAGCAATTATCTGGGGAACGACATACTTGGTATTAGCAATAAATCAGATAATATAAATGATATTGATACAATTCGTACAAGAATGGAGTCACATATATTCCGAATAGGTAGAACACACGATAAGGCACAAGACTTTATGAGCGAACGAGTGCATGGCTGGACTCATGGGGTTAAACCTCCGTACACAGTATTTAAGTATGAAAAGACACCAATTGGAAATCCGAAGAATATATTCAATAAGGCTGAAAAAGAAAAGATATTTTATCCTAGGGCTATATTTGAAGAAATAGACCATGCATCTTTAATAAAAATGGTAGGTCGCTATCTACCGAATCAAGCGATCTGGGTAACATTTTAATTGAAAACAATTGTGAACACGAAGCAAGCGCTGACCATGGAGGCGGTTTTTCTGGGTTATATTCTATTCCGAAGACAACATTAAATGTCCCTAATAGTTTCACGCTTGATAAGCATAGGAGCAAGTTAGTAACTGAACTTCCCGAGATTTGTTATCAGAATCATGTTGATTTGGACGATATTACTTATACTTTCGGAGGTGTCTATGTCAATAAGTATTGTGATTTCAGACACTTAGGAATTCCTATCGATGTGGATCCAGAGAAGATTTCAATACATTTTCCGTGTGAATTACCTCCGCATGTCGATAAGAACATTCTAATAAGTCCATATATGATGCAAAACCCACATCTTATTATATTTAATGCTTTTCGAAGTACTGTGAGTTATTGTGATACATATTCATCTAGTGATTATCCAGCCCATTTAAATAACGCTTCCGGGTGCCCGATTTCCAAGATTCATATATTCTTTTATGGGGGATTTGAAATCAATGTTGAATCTGTTGAACATATTGCTGAAGTTGACAGGTGGGTGATTAAAAAAAAGTTAGTAATGAATGAGAACGGGTATATTCTAGATATCAGAACGTTGAAGTTTACAAAAATTAGATTAGAGTCTAAAACTCGGGAATTGCTTACTATTGGAAGGATTGGTAATGCCATTGCTGCGAATATAATTGAGCTTTCAGGTGAAGATAAGGAAAAACAAAACAGATGTATACTGCCACCGGTATTTACAGATATTAACAATGATCTTACGTTTCCTTCGAGTCCTTTGGTAAAGCCAGTGAATTTTCCAGAGCCGAAAAATCCTGAGAATATTAGAGAACCTGAATCTTTAGATGCTTCTGTATTGAATGCCTCGAATGGAAAAAGTAATACGTCTGATATTGATTCTATACCACCCATATCTGCTACAAGTTCTTACTCATTTAATATTCTGAAGCAGTTAAATTCGCTGAAATCTTTTGCTATCAATTCAGATGCCTCAAAAATAACACCCACGACTTCTACAAAAAGTAGTAGCATCATACATACTACGGCAGGTCCTAAACTAACACATGCATTATCCAAATCATCGAAAATATTCCATAGACACCAAAAACAACCAAGTGGAGGTACCCCAAAATCACCAACAAACCACCCTTTGAAGAATACATATTCGAATCAAGTAAGAGATAACAGATCAAATTCACAAAATAGTAGACCAGTATCACCAATACTAATAGGTAACCCTATGCCTAAAGCAAATTCACAGAAGACGCCTATGAATTCTGTCAATAGTAGTGTTGATTCAAAACTTTTCCAGAACTCAAATCAAAATGACAAAAAGAAAGATAACTTTTCAAATTTGGAAAGTGATCTGAAACAATCGACCTCACTGATTTCATATGTTAGCACAAATGCGTCGCCTGCTAAAAATGAAAGTCCATTAAATCTTGAAGATGTTGGTTTCAAAACTGCTGATAATGATAATGGCTTCTCTTTTGACAGTCGAAGCAAAAATGCATCTTTCAACAATCAGCATATTAATAGGTCTCAAGAAGGAAGGGTCTCTGTATATATTTTTGGAGGTTTTGAGTGCCATGAAAACGAATTTGGATATCAAACTTTTAGGGCGGTCAATGATTTATTAAGGATTGACATCTCTTGTAAAAAAATCAAGTTTACTGTCGGTTTTGAAGTTGAGGCTTCTATCTCAACAGTTGGTTCAAATGGGATATATTCAAAAATGGGTGAAAACTTGTATTCAGATATTTGGCCTTCTCCAAGGGGTTATTTTGCTTACTCCTTAATCGATCATAACCAAACTACAGATGAGAATTGCTACTGGGACATAGAATCCCGAAATCCATTGCATTCAGAATCTGATGACCAAGATGACGATCCAGGTTTTCCTAATCGTTATTCCAGAGCAATGTCTCCTGTTTCAGATAGCATTTCCTCAAGCTCTACTTCGCTTCAAACCGCAAGTAGCAAAGGCATGTCTACAAGAACACTCAATTCAAAAACAGTTGAGGGTTTTTTTAATGGCAAAGCTTTATTAATCCAAGGTGGATGTAATGAAAACTTTGAAACATTTAGTGAATTCTACATTTTTGTCTTTGAAACAGGAAAATGGCAGAGTTTATCTACTTACGTTTATGACTATTTCAATTCTCACAAGCAACCTTACGAGGATGACGATGCTTCCATATTCGTTAAGGAAAATGAGGTCGCCAATCCAAAGCTAGTAGAAGCTGAATTAAGAGCCTGTCATCATAGCGCATTGTATTATAAGAACGACGAAAAGGATTACCTATTCTTTGTTGGAGGATTCACTAATGATTATTTGAGATATTTCGATAATGAGCCTCATACAAGTGATAAATTTGACGTTTCTAGGCTAAGTAAGCTACAATTTGCACCTATGAATTCCAACACCCTTCGCGTTATGGTGTTGAATTTACAGACCCAAACATGGCGATTTCTTAAATATTACTACGATGTTAGCCATTCTACTCATGAAAATTTTTTGAAAATATTAAATTCAAATTCAGCTTGGAAGAATGCAAGAATTAGTAACTTTGGTGGTTGTGTTTCATTAAATGGCAAGGCAATTACCATTTGCCATGGTATGGCTTGCGCGGTCCCTGAAAAAAGAGAGGATTTAGCGAAGTTGAAGTTAGACGTACCGGACACTTCAATATTATGGGGTGCTCATGTCAGATTTTCCTTCCCTAGTTTGTAGATTAGTCAATGTATACTATGTTAATTTATCTGTATCATTATAGTAGGTGTTGCACATTAAAAAAAAACATTTATTTAATCATTAATGTTACGTAATCAGTTGCCGATTTTTCAAAGAAGCACAAATTTCCAAAGAAATAGAAGGCAATCAAAAAGAAGATATATTTTCTTGATATATACTATTTAAACTAAAATAATAAGATATACAATGTTCGGATTAGGTGGTGCTGCTCCTCAAATTTCGTCTCAACAAAAGTTACAAGCTGCTGAAGCTGAATTAGACATGGTTACTGGTATGTTCAACCAATTGGTCGAACAATGTCATTCTAAATGTATCAACAAGACTTACAATGATTCAGAAGTTTCTAAGCAAGAAGCTCTTTGTTTAGATAGATGTGTTGCTAAATATTTTGAAACCAATGTCCAAGTAGGTGAGCACATGCAAAAAATGGGTCAATCTGGTCAATTTATGGGTAGACAATAGATTTATTAACTAGTTGATGGGTTAATACTAAATTCTACTTCACGGTAAAGTTATTATTTGTGTTAACTATTTATTTTGTATATAATTATATTAAAGTTAATGAATAAACAGAAAATAATATTTCATAGTCTAGATATTTACAAGTCAAGATGAGAAAAGTAGTCCTATTCCCAACCAAAGGCTCTTCCCAAACGTAATTTTACTCCTTCCCAATTATTAAGTTTTGGCCTTACATCCAAGAAGAAGCTTGCACCTTCTCCATTACCGCCGTAGAAATCGATAACGTATTCTACTTCTGTTCCACATCTATCGACTATCCAATCGTGTCTATCGAAGGGCTTCTCGTATCCTAAAATAGTCGAGTTGAACCATGCTCTTGGAGTAAGCTTTTTCAGGTCACCTTTGAAACTTGTCAACTTTATGCCACCACACTGTTCTAAAGATTGCTGATAATGTGATCTTTCCCAGTTTAAAATGTGCAGCCATGCTTTTTCATTAACCGCATTATGTATAGGTACAACTGTTTTCATATCCTGTGCCTCAGGATTCCAATTTTTACGCTTCATTGCTTCGAAGAATTGCTTCTGAGATGGATATATCCAATTTGATTGACCAGAGGTACGAGGAATGGAACTAACCTCTCTCTCAGTTGGGAGCTTGGAGTTTTTATCGTTGATTTCGGTAGGTGAACTGTCCAATTTGTCCGAACTACAAGTAGCTGTGGAACTTACTTCTATAGCTTCCGGTTCTTGTTTGGTGGTTTGTACAACTGAAACTTTGCTTAACCAGTCGGATCTAGCATCATGATCTACAGGACATTTCGGTTGGTCATTTGGAACAGGAACCGGTTCTGGTGGAGTTTTTGCTTTCTTCAACCAAGCATCTCTGGTAGAGTGGTCAACTGGACACTTACTTTGCTCTTCTTCTGCCATTTAATAATTAAATTATGCCAACTATTTAAACTGATTAATGTAGTATTTCTTATTGAACGAAAAAATTAGAGGGTGCGCTCGTGATGTCATTGCAAACAAAACGTAAGAATACATAATAGTATAATTCTTTGGGTTACATTTTGGGAATCCCAAATGATAATATATAGTATATAGGTACATACATATATGATATGCTCAATCATTAATTTAAACCAATAACAATGTAAGAAATTGGTTAATAGATTTTTTTCTTTTCATCCAACGATAATTCTCCAGCACCTGCATTAACAATAATCATTAAACCACCGACAATCGACAATGTCTGGAAGAATTCGTACTTCAAGAAGTCACGAGTGGAATCATGAGAACCATATTGCCAGAATTGATTAACAAAGACATTATATCCGAACAATAAGACTGTCAAAATAAAAGCAGCAAACTTAGTCTTGTATCCAACGATTATGGAACCACATGAAACGAAACCACTCAAGATGATAACTAGCCTGGTGAATGACCATGACGCAGAAAAAACAAACCCTAAAAATAATAAGACCAATAATAATCTACCTGCTAATAAGAAATATTTCTTGTTGTCTTGGTTGTTTATCATTGGCAAGCCTGGCATAGACAACGATCTTTTGTCTCTAACCAAAGTATCGGAAAATGCGAGGATTAAGCCCCCAACAACCGATAAGTTTCTCAAGATAAATTGGCCATCGAAAATCAAACCGTAAGCCAAGCCTTGTAAGGCAACAATGCATACTAATGCAACAGTTGCTACTTCCGGCTTTTTTCTCAAGACCAATAACGTTGATGCACTCAACATAACCAACACATTGGAAATCAAAAACACAACTGTGAACCAACGCCAGAGATGTCTGTAGTTGTACAAGTAGTACACTTGTTCCGACCATTGTGTCATTATTCTCAAGGAATCTTCGTAGAAAGTGGCCACGATAAATGCTCTTCCAATAGATGGTACATATGGCTTCAAAGGTGCCGTATATTCATCAATTAAGTCCTCCACCTTTTTAGAAAAATCTTCAAATTGATCTAAAGCTGACTTAGAGTTAGAAACTGGTCCTATGTTGGCCTGAGGTTGTCCTCCGCCAATTGGCCCTCTAAACTGATTGTTAAATTGATTTGCTCCTCTGTAAGACATAATTTAGTTTTCGTTTCTTCCACCTGTAGAATATTTTTAAGTCTTTGATATTCTCTTAATGGATCTTATCCTAATGGCTCACACACTCAATTCTTTCTATTTAAAACTTGATCTAAAAAAAATCTTCTTTATAACGGCCTTGACCTTGATTTGTTTGGTGAGGGTTACTAAATTTGACACGCAAGTTGTTTTGTCCTGTGTGCAATTATCAATTTTAATACTTCTACAAACCAATAGCTGCAAATATGGTGCTTTCGTAAGTTATGAGTCTACTGTGTATCTTAGGATCGTATTGACTTATAACAATAGTGGTGTCCTTCAAAGTCCTTTTTCAGAACGTCTAATATAAGCAGTGTCTGCTTGTTTCGCTCTACTTGAAATTCCAAAATGTCTTGTGAAAATCGCTAAAAAAAAATCAGTGATCAGATCAAGAAAAAGTCACCAAATATAGAACAAGCAAAATACCTATAATATTAAAATATGCATTATGGGAACTTCTATAATTCTATTATAGATTTGCTAACTATTGATTCTAAATAGAGCTAATTGGAAAAGTTATCTGATATATTTGATAGTGGAAGTAAAGTTCAAGGGTGATGCGGTGGCTCAATGGTAGAGCTTTCGACTCCAGATCGAAGGGTTGCAGGTTCAATTCCTGTCCGTGTCAATTCCTTTCTTTTTAATTTTTGTTGCCGAACCAAAAAGTATATTAATTGCAGTAGTTTAAGAACTAAAATACAACCTTTTATGATTATTAATGGCCTATTTCGCCTTAGCCTACAGCTTGTCAGCAAATTATATTAAAAACTTGTGAATTTTTATCTTATTTCTATTATACATACATCTATTGGTCAACAAGTCTAGAAGATCTAATATTACCATGCTTTCTAACTTCATTGTCCATTAAGTCACGAACTCTGTGGCCACCCGCTATACCAATAGCCAAAACGGATTCCAACAAGTCCAATGGCATCTTGTCTTCCAAAAGTAACAATGCCAATTTCTCACTTTTACCCACGACTCCGATAGTCAAACAACTCATGTCATTTTCCTCTAATGTATTCAAATCTAATAATGGTGTTTGGTCGTATAATCCAGCACTAATGGCAGAAACATAGTCATACATCGCAACACCAGCATCTATCAATGCTAAAGTGATTGCGTTAGTCATTCCAGCCAACAAACCACCATCTTGACACAACACATGCAAGTTTATCTGTATAACAGTTCTTGGGTATAATTTACATATAACACTTTGTTCGAATGTTCTTTCCAAAGTCGTCTTTAACTCTATTAATCTCTTTTCGTTTTTCAATCTTTTCTTTCTTTCGATTGTAGAAAAATTAGCTATGGATAAGTTAATTTCTATGCTTGCCTTAGATGAATTCGTTTGTGATTTTAAACTAGGTTCCATCGGTCCTTGTACCATGCATATAATCTTGGTGTTTCCTTGCTCGATATACGATGATCCATCTGATGAGCTTGGATGCGTATTTATACGACATTCAAAGCGACGCAATTCGTTCCATCTCCTTCCATCAATTCTCAACCCTTCTGGAGAGTATAATTCCATACGAGACATTATTGATTGCTAGTTTAGGTTCAATAACTACATATAAAGTAAGATCTTTTTTTTTCATTTCATCATCTACAAATAAATTATGTGCAGGCGTAACTTTCAAAAGATTGCAAAAAATGCCTTCTATACTCTAAATACCTTTTTAAATTGCCACTAAGATATTACGATACGTTATTTAAGTCATCGATAAATACACTTAAGATCCAGCAATTACTTAGGTAGAAAAAACACGAGGAAAAAATTAATCCATTATCGAATGTGCTGATGCCCAAAAATTCTAATTGATAAGCAAAGTATAGCCATGATCCCTGGGATATAACCCAAAGTAATAGAGCCAGAATTCCCTTCAATATTTGACTTTGTGAACAAAGCTTTGATCTGGCCAAGTAATGAGGTAAAAATATAAGGAACCAAATAAAATATTGGGAAGTAATCACTTTATTAAATGTTACGAATGCAAATGTTTGAATAAAAATACAGGATATTAAATCACGACGAGCAAACAACAATGGTAATATCAATGCCGAAATTGATAGTTGTGGTAACATAACAAACTTTTCCGTATTTCCAGAATAGAAATTGAGTGACGATTCTGTAATTTCAGATAATGCCGACTTATAGTATAAAGCAACATTAAAAACAGAAAAATTATGTCTATGATCAATTCTAATCAAATGGTATAAATACGAGTTATACAAAAACTCAAAGCCATAGATTGAATACATTATACCGCTGAATACTCCGACAGTAGCTATTGTGGTGATTAAAAACTTAACGTTAGTTCTATTAACCCACTTAACAATTGGTAGATCTATGAAAGGTGTTCCTGAGGTCGCCAAATAAAGCATAATACTGGGTAAGTATATGACTGGATATATTTTAAAATGGATAGATAAACCTAACCAGAATCCTGATGCAATAATAGACTTTTTAATAATTAAGTAATATAATGAAAGCATAATCATTACAGTCAAAACGCTCTCCGAGGATCCTCTGGTACTTATGGTAATTACCATTGGATTCAAAAGCCAAATTGACGACAAAATTATTACCTTATTCATAGTTAGCTTTTTGCCAGCAATTGATATTCCACTCAATAGTCTGAGAATAATTATTCCTGTAATTAGATCACTGATCATGAAGATGTATTTTCCAAAATTTTCCCACTGACCTCCCCAGCAGGTTGGTATCAACATCCATGCAAGCAATGGGGTATATCTATATGTTTCGCGAGAATATGGTGAATATCCCTCGTAGACATACTTAGCGGCATCAGAAAATACTACATAATCAATGTCAGTATATTTCACGGTCATATACTTATCTTGGTAAAGACCGAAAACAAAAAATCCAATTCTAATAAGAAGTGATAACACTACTATATGTGATATGGATAATTGCAACATCTTGTAGAACTAAGCTGATTTGTTTTCAATAAAGACAAATCTTCAATTTTTTTATTCTCAAATATAAGCGAGGTTAAAAAATCAACCCCAGTATAACCTATTAGTTGATTCTACAGTACTATGTCATCAAATCCACAAGAAGAAATATACAAGGAATACCTAAATTACGATTGGGACTCGTTTACTGAATTCCAAGATGGTTTACAAGAAATTTTAGATAACTATCTAAATAATTTAAAAGAACAAGATCCATCTGTAACAAGTATTCCAGCGTTAGACAAACAACAATTAATCGACCAAGCTAAGTGCTTCTTTTATTGCAGTCACACAGATAATATCTTAAATTTGGATGACTTTAATGAATGGAAAATACATAATGGGGATAAATATAACAAGAACAAGAAAATTACTGAAATAACGGATGAGTCAGAAGATCCAGTCTGTAATACAGATAGCACGGAACCACCTTATTCTTCGAATTATCAGAAGTTAGTTGAATTAATTGTCTCTGGTAAACCTGTTCCAGGCATCAAGCAAATACCTGATACGGTTGTACCAGATCAGAGTTCGAAGCCAGAGGCTAAGCAAAGATTAAAGCCATGGGAAGTTGAAGCACATAACAATGACGAAGATTAAGATTGTAAATGGAATTCATCATTACTATATCAGCTTTATTATTCTATAAATATCTAATATACTATACATTAATGCAAAAATCTCATTACTGCTTCAAAGGCAGCCAAAGCAGCGGCATTGGCAGGGAAGGATCTCAAGATCGAAGGACCAAAACCTCTTGTAAAGCCTCCTAGGCCTTTTGTATTGTAAATGTATTTAACTGCATCAATCCATCTAGGGAATTTCTTCTCTGATCTTATTGGGTTGTCTGTCATGATAGTCTGTTTGACTACATCGGCAGGATATGCAAAAATCCAAAAAACAGTTGCTGATAATCCTCCGGACCAGAAATTAATGGCAGGCTTTGAAAGTTTGGTGTTATCTTCAAACCATTGCGTAAATAACTCGTATGAACCCCACCAGAATATGAAATTTGTTCTAAATATCATAGTTGAGAGTAACCCACTGTAGATACCTCTAATGCCCGTGGTCTGATATAATTTTTTAGCGACATCGACAGGTCCAGAATATATTTTAGTATTTGCATCATATTGAACTTGAAGTCTGGCTTTAAATTGTTCAATTGGTGCCGCTACAAAGGACACAGTCAATCCACTTCCCAATCCTGCTATGACGTGCCCTAATATTGGCAACTTCTTCTCTTCCAGATAAAAAGTATCCTTAACTACTCTCCTGTAGACATGCAATGACCCAAGCATTACTGAATCCATCAAAACCCAACCTACCAATGGAGGAGTGAACCCTTTATAGAAACCTCTGACACCTTCGTTTCTTACTGTTTTAAACACACAATCCATAGGTCCCTTAAACTTGCCATCCGATGCAGTTTGTAATCTCACTTTAATTGTATCGAATGGATGACCCACAATGTTCTTCATTACCCCAGAAAACATTCCTGCAACGAATCCAAGATACTTTGGTGGGGCATTCTTGACCACTTTCTCCGGTGAATAGATATTATCTTCCTTTTCTTGAACCACTATTGACATATTTTCTTTTATTTCAAACCTATTTATCCTTATAATTTGACTCGATAACTCTTTTTCTCCTTATTTGACCTAGATAGATATAAACTTATAGATAAACTAACAGAAAGCTTTGAAAAATTATCTCCAATAATCATTTTTTGGCAGATGAATCATAATCGGTGCGAAACAGCCGTTATCGGTTAAATTCATTGCAACATACATTTGTTCTATTCCTTATGCTTAATATTACTTCTGATTGACAATTATCTGCTCTCCCAATAGGTATTGACCTAAAAATTGTCAATCCTATTGCATATATACCCAAGATATAATATTTGGCATTTTTGTCTATTTGGAACCTCTCGTTCAAGGAATTCCGTAAAGATCCCTAGTTAACCACGACTCAAAAATAAACATACTAATCGATAAAATACACATCCGATGTGATGTTTATCATTTTCTTGAAGTTTTACCGACACCAGCACTTTATAGTGGTAATATCTCTCTAGTTGGACATGGCGGGAACATTGATTTAATGTCTTAAAATTAATGTCGTGTTTCCAGTATACGACATTGAACGACATCTATTTTATATGTAAAATGATTCTCTGTTATTAGAGTAAGATAAATTTGATACTTCTTCATCTATTTTGATCAGTATATATATCTATCTATCTATAATTTGACATGAGCCATCTGCCTGTAAAGAAAGAGGTGACAGTTAAAAAGGAAGAAGCAGATGGAAAGTCTTCGCCAGCAACGACCTCATCAAATGGTAAAAGTTCAACCGACCAAGGATGGCAAGACATCCCGCTAAAGTGTTGTACAAAAGAGGATATCAAAGACATTCGATATCACATAATGAAGTTTCAGTCGAAGCAGAACGTCGATATCATTGATAACTTCACGAAGCCAGTGAGGTTGCATAGAAAGGACCCGAGGAATATCCAATTTCACTTGACAAGAGCGGAAGTCGATAAGCGTAAGAGAGAAGAAGAGGAAGCCAAAATTGAGAAAGAAAAGCAAAAGCAGGAGTCTATTGAAGCCGCTGAAAAGGAGGCAATAGCGAATGGAGAAGATCCTAAAAATATCAACAGAGATGAGGTGGATATGTCTCAGGTCGCACCAGATGGAGGAGCCAGAAAGCTGAAGAAAAGCTTATTCAAGAGAAAAACCAGGCAAATAAATCTCATGGACGATCAAAAGAGGAAATTGAGGTACGAGGAGTACTATCCGTGGGTTATAGAGGACTATGATGGGAAGAACGTCTTTGTTGGTAACTACGAGGCAGGGTCATCGGACACACAGCAGGTTCTATTTGTTTTTGATAAAGATGGATTCAAAATGGTACCGGCAGAAAAGGTCTACAAGTTTACCCAAAGAAATAAATATGCAACGTTGACACTAGAAGAGGCCGAGGCCAAAATGGAGAAAAACTCATCCGTTCCGAGGTGGTTGATGAAGCATATGGAAGATAACTCCGGGTTAGAAGGTGCCACAGCAGACCAAAGATTTAGACATAATGTAGGTTCTTCAAGAAACGGTAATGCCCTGACCTCGTCTACTAGTAGAGGGAGATTAAGAACTGTTTTGGGCGGCTCGACTTCAAACGAACGAGACTCTGATCATGACGATCTAGATTTTGATGAAGAATTTGCAGATGATGAAGAGGCACCAATCATGGATGGTGATGAAGAAGAAAACAAATTATCTGAACAAAAGATTAAGAAGGAAATGTTGAAAGCAGCCCATTTTGATGGTCAATCTGATGCCGAAGTGGATGATGATGACTTAGATGATTTGTTTGAAACAGAGAAATCTAGAAAAGTTGATAAAGAAGGTAAAAAATTACGTAAAGTGTTGAATAAAACTGAGGGTGGTGTATATGATAGTGATGATGATGATGATAAATTGAACCCTTACTTATCAAAATCCGATTTGGAAAGTGATGATGAAAGCGACGATGACATTGCTATCAAGAAGGAAGATGAGGATAAGTTATTGGATAATTCAACTTCTGATAAGCCAGCGCAAAGAGCATTCACGGCTCAAAACATTGGTGATGGGTTCGTCATTGTTAGGGCACCGCCTTCATTTTTAAGTGGATTTCCAAATGGTGATTGGAATCCAAATGGACGTAAAAGGCCAGCATTGGTTAATAATGATCCTAATAAGAAGGCAAAAATTGACGATGGTAAAACAAAATTGAAGATAGCAGTCAAGAAAGAAAATGGTAGTCCATCACCTTCATTACCTGGTAGTCCTATTAACGCAACGCTGGATGTAGATTTAACATCAGGAGGACCAGATAATGTTTTAGTAACGGTCAAGGAAGTGTTAGATATTGTCAAAGATAATCCATTAACTACCAAGGAATTGTTGTTTGGTTTAAAGAATAGAGTAAATGCTCATAAAGATAACAAGTTAAGGATTATCAGTATCGTTAAGCAGAATTTGAGATTAGTAGACGGAAAATTAGTCTTGAAGGAAGAATAATTGGTAGATTTGTACGTTCCAAATTTAGTGTTTACATCATATATACTCAAATATACGCTATATTTACGGATTGTATCAACTAGTATTACATATAACGTTACAGTATTTATCTATAAAATCTCAACAACTTTATCGTCTTCATCATCACTTTCTTCTTCCTCTTCTTGGTTTTCTTCCTTGGCCTCGTCTCTCATCAACATTTGAACCAATCTATCACACAATTCAACTACATCCTCTTCTTCCTGCATAACTTTATGCAATTCCCTGACTAATGGATAAACCGATTTTTCTCTAAGATACTCTCTTACTTCCCTAGTTGTACATAATAATAATAATGATTCTAAATGAGTGCAGATAATTGCCTTTACTGGATCCCTCTTTTTATCAGATGGTAATAATTGTAATTCATCAGGTAAGTTGAACATATCATCTTCATCAAGTTCTTCAGGACCAGCAATTGGCAATAATATATATGGCAAAATATTTATTTTATCATCTGTCAATAGATTCATGTGTGGTCTTGAGTCAAATAATGAATTCTTAATAGTTGATGCAACACCTTCCCTTCTAATCTTAGAATCGTACTTTTCAGTGAATACTAACAACTTAGATATTGGTACAACTTCGTCATAGGCTTGCTCTGTGATAAAATATTCTCTACCTTGTAAAAATCTAGAAATATCAGCAAAAAAGTAGGCTAAATAATCATAGTCTGCGTATTTATTCAAGGATCTATCAAAACCCTTCACAAAACAATCCATTAAGCAATCCATAGCTTTCGAAGATTTAAAGATTTTCTTTTGTTCATCATTGTGGGTAATATTGAAATCAAATACTTTAGTAATATTGTCATTTTTAGCTAAGTTTGTCAATAAAATACACATTAAGTCTGCGTTTAAGTTCTTAGAGTTAATCACAGCAGAAACCAAAAATTTCAAGAATTCTTCATCCTCCACAATTAAATTTCTCATAGTTAAATCATCGCATAAATTAGCTAATATGGTTACAGACTGTCCGACAGTGGTCTTACCTTCATCTCTTGCTAATTTCTTTAAATCCTTAATAGCTTCATAGTTATCGTAACTGAAAACTTGTTGATGAGCACCTTGTGAATAACCAACTAAATTATCCAAAGCAATTTGAATTACCGCTGGTTGGGGTGCATGTAAAAATGATACTAATTCTTCTAACTCGGTGGGCATATTTTACTTTATATCCGTTATAAGTTATACCTAGCTTACAAATGCAATTTATAAAATCATCTACAAAAATTTTTCAGAATATATTTTAAATGTTACGAGCCTGAGATTTTGAGGTTACAGAAAAATATAAAATTTGCAACTAGTTCCATTAAAGTAATTCATCGTCCAACTTATCAACAACTTGCAAATAATAATAATAAAAGGCAATTAGTTGAAAGTGGCTATCAATTAATAACTTTTCATCTATCGAATGAATATTATCCGATGTCGAAATTCCAGGTGTATATCTAAAAATATTCCTAGTTAAATCCCAATAGGATTTCGTATCAGTGTTACCAGTACTAATGAAAGGTGATACTATGAATGTTTCACTTGCTTCCAGAGATACTAGCTCTTCGTACAAGTATCTCAAAGATCCTCCAAATGTGTTCCAAATTTTGTCATTTATAGGTGTGATTGGTGCAGGCTCAAGCAGACCAACTAAAGAATAATTAAAATAGCCATTAGGAGTACGCTTCCTAATCTCTTCACCGTTAAAAACTATACCTAAGTCAAATCTTTCTGCAACATTCTTGACTTGACCCAAAACCTTATCAGTGACCATTTCAACAGATTCCTCAACTGCAATACGATGATTAACTAAAACCGATGCATATTCTGGTAGGGCATTTGATTTGGTTCCTCCCTGAACCATATCTACTGCCTGAGATGTGGTAACTAAAAATTTAGTCTCTGGGTATTTCGACAAGTACTTTAATACTTCCTTATTTGCATCTACATCGAAATGAGATTTTAATATGTTTTTTCTTAAGGTTCTATCAACTGTTGAAGAATGCTCTGCAATACACTGTAATTGGTTCAAGACCGGGTTTGCATTAGTTATAATACTCTTGAATTGTTCATCTTCAATTTCAGAGATTAACTTGGCTAAAATTCCAATCAGCGTATGTTGAGGCGGGACTGATGAATGTCCGCCAGGAGTGAATAGGTCAATAACAGAATCTAAATAACCCTTTTCTCCGGTTGCAGGTAATATGAACTTTCTTCCCTCTATAGTTTCATATCCTTGAGTTCCCTCGTCTATAATAGCATATAACGAATCATGACCGTATCTCTTTTCAATGTGTTTGTAAATCTCGTAAGCTCCTGATCCAGAAGACTCTTCGTCATAACCAAATGCTAGTATTATAGTTCTTTCTGGTGAGAACTTTCCTTCACTAAGGAGCAACTCGGCTGTCTCTAATAAACCTATTAATAAGTTCTTACAATCAGATACACCCCGACCGTACAAAAACTCCCCATCGTCAATACCATCGAATGGTGGGTAGGTCCATTGATTCATAGTTTTGGGGTCTACTGGAACAACGTCCATATGAGCTGCGAGCATTATTGGTTTTTTATCTGATGAACCCTTCCATGTGTAAACAAGACTGAATTTATTGATAGTCTCAACCTTCAAGTTCTGGTGAACTTCAGGAAACGTCTTCTTCAAAAAAGTATGAAATTCTTCAAACTTCTTCCATTTAGGCTCCAATTCATATAATTTTTCATATGTTTCGGCAGAATTGGGATTGATCATATCGTCATAGACTTCTGTGGATATCTTGATTGAGTCGGCTAGCTTTTTTAGAGATTCATTTTTAAAGCTATCATCATGCAATATTTTTAGCAAAGTATCATTGTTGTACAAATACTTCAATGGATCAACCTTATCTACTATTGGGCATAAAGAATCAGGATTGTGAGGATCGTTCGGAGATGGTGGTTTCAATAAGCTTAATACATGCCCTATATTTGAAAAATAAAGCAAGGCACTAATTATACCAACAATGGTCAATGGGATTTTCCACTGCTTTCTTGAAATCTCTCCATCTCTTGGATCGTGATACGTTGGGAGTCCCTTTTCTGTCAATTCCATCATAAGAATGATTTTCCTGTTCAAATTCGGAAAGATTCAGTTTCTTATCTCAAATTTTATAGAAAGATGATAAGACATAATGCGAGCAACCATTTGAGATGACAAAATTCACGAAATTTAAACTAAATCAAGTAAAATTAAATATAATTATTATTTTTTATCATAAGAAAGAAGTAAAACGTAGAAACTATATATCTATATTTCTCATACGAGAGGCATCATTATTCTTGGGAAATTACTATGGATATTTAGGATATTGAGTATTTGCTATTAATTTGCAGCATTCGTCTTCGCCAGATATTCAGCTTGCTTGATTAAATTAGTACTAGCATCCATACGTGGTAACATGACTTCAACCATACGTATTTTAGTGTTTTCTTTGAACTCCTTATCTCTGAAAATATCTTCAGCTTCACCAATGGTGGAGATTCTAATTGCATCGTAATCCTCAGCACTAAATAACGGCAATAAATCTAAATTTTTCCAAGGTTGAACATCATTATAGGTGGCATTTTCACCATGAATTAATCTTTCGATAGTGTAGCCATCGTTATTCAAGACAAATAAGTATGGTTTTGTCTTCCATTTTATCATGGTTGATATTTCTTGCGCAGTCAATTGTAAGGAACCATCACCTATGAATAATATAACTCTTTTAGAGGGGTCAATTTCTTCGGCGGCCATGACAGCACCTAATGTTGCACCAACTGTAAAACCAATAGATCCCCATAAAACTTGCGAAATACCGGTCGTATTATTAGGGAATCTAGATTGCACGATACCAAATGCAGAGGTACCGGTTTCAGTGATAATAATATCACCTTCTCTGAACCATGATGATACCCTAGTCCACAACCACTCTTGAGTTAATTTGGAATCTCTTGACGCTGGAGTATTAACCAACTTAACCTTTGGAACTGGTTGAGGCTTATAGTGTGATGCGGCCTTTCCAACCTTCTTCAATAAATGCTGTAAGGCTTCTTTCATTTGAACACCAGGGAATGTTGCCTGTCTAATCTTGGTATAGTCAGAATGGAATTCAACTATATTTTTTGTTTTATAACTGTATGAGAAAGACCCAGTATTGAAGTCAGATAATAAAGATCCGATAGATAAAATCAAATCTGCATTTTCTACTGCTTCTTTGACTTCAGGATGAGATAAGTTACCAACGTAAACACCTCCAAATCTTGAAGAGACAGAACTACCATGGTCTAGTTTTTTCTGGATCTTTTCAATTGAGGTAGGATCATCCTCTAATAAACCACCAACACCTCCTTCATCGATTGTACCTTTTCCCATTGGGGTAGTAAAGACAGGGAATTGAGTGATTTCGACCAATTCTTTGGTTTCTTGTTTACAATTATGTCTCGATGCACAAGCATCAACTAAAATTATCGGATTCTTACTTTCTTCGATCAATTTTAAGATAGAGTCGACAACTTCTTCTTCAGCTTCAGCGTCGTTTGGCTTCAATGACAAATCGAGAGGCTTTTCCAACAAGGAAGAAGAAACAGTCAATTCAACCAAATTAGCTGGTATTCCAAGATAGACAGGCCTTTGATAAACATAAGCATCTCTAATGCATCTATCAATTTCAGCTGGGGCACTTTGAATATCAGACAAAAATGCGGTTGTGTGACTAATATTCTTTGACATTCTGTGGAAAACTGTAAAGTCACCATTACCCAAAGTATGATGAAGTAATAATTGATTAGCTTGGGATGAAATTGATGGAACACCTACAACATGTAATAAGCCAACGTGTTCTGCGTAAGCTCCCGCAACACCATTGACTGCACTCAATTCACCAACACCGAATGTTGTTACAAGGCAAGCAAGACCCTTGACTCTAGAATACCCATCAGCAGCATATGCAGCATTCAATTCGTTAGCATTACCAGCCCATCTCATACCATCTACCTCATAGATTTTATCTAATAAGGTCAAATTAAAGTCCCCTGGCAACCCGAAAATGGTTGACACTTCTACTTGCTTGAGTCTTTCAAAAAGATATTTTCCTAAGGCAATATCTGACATTGTTATATATAATATTCTGATTAGTTTATTTGCTATACTGTTTAATATTTCTATTAATTACATGCTAATTTAACCCCTTATATAGTTTACACACAAATTTGCAGCTAATTTGTGACTGGCTGCGGATACACTCTTAATTATCCGAATCGCACGGTTTTTCCGTGAAATCGCATGATCATTTCCTGATCGCATTCAGTGAATATTATTAATGGTCTGATGTCCGTACCTAATCAATAAGTAGAGACCCATCGTCATTCGATGCAAGATCTTGAAACAATTTTCCGTTATATTCCGTTTTCTTTTCTGTTGTGTCCAAATTAATATCATTTACATGTACATCGTAGCTGTCATTGTGAATGTTCCTGTTATGCCCGGGCAACCATCTGTAGGTAGAATTTACTATCGGAAGTAACCCTCTACCGTAGTTTTTAAGTAATACAATTTCTATGACGATGGTGGCAAATAACAATACTAGAGTGATAACACCAAATGTGACCAAAGATGATCTGCCAGGAAAATAATCACCGGGCCTGATTGCTATTCGGTATGCAGAAGAATACTTTGTGAATAATCGTATTGTTTTGAACAATACATAAACACACCCGCCTATGTATGCTATAATACTAGCGGCTGTTAATATTATTGATTCTCTTGTAGCTGCGAAATCACTAAGAAATAATAAGATCAAAGTTAATGGTAGCACACAAACGGTTAATATGAATTCCACCGAGCTCTTTTCTTTGATCATAATTACAATAAACTGCACCGTGAATCCCAAAAAGAAGAAGAAGTTGAATATTAATAGCGATCTGTGAATTTGGAATATAGTGTACATTTTCTTGATTTTTAAGTCAGCACCAATTTTCTTATATCTAAACCACTTCACGTTTTTTCTTAACACCACAAATATCATATAAGCTTGCAAAACCAATGTAACACCGATAACAGTGATAGTGGCTATATTCATTGCCTGTGTCGCCCGTTTCCGCCCTCTTTCTAGCACTTGGCCAACCGTCTCGGAAATTTCAGCGTACTGAATCCCTGTGTATATCAACATACATCCATAGAATCCACACAACATGGTCAACAACAACATGTTTTTGCTCCTCAAACCGATTGCGGTCAACCCAACTTGGTATATGGCTGCGAAGATGAAAAATGATAGATATATAGATATCTCGATGTATTTGGCAGGCCGATCGATCTGCTGCTTATGGATATTAATAATGGCATACATATACGACTCAAATGCCAAAATAAGAATAGCTGACACTATAGAAATCGCCAAAAAGACCAATGAAGATCGTTTGTACTTCTTTTCGTCGTCTGTCATACTATTCTCTGAATATGAAAAGGATGAGCGAGTTTCGTGCTGCTTCAATGGCGCATCTAGCTGTCCATAAGATTCCCTCGACACTGAGCTATATATCGGCTCTGGAACTTCCAATTCGCTATCAACATTAGCATATTTATACAAATCATCTTCGGAAACATTATTTTGCAAATTATATTGTGGAATCTCCAACAGGGAATTTGATAAAAGATTAGCCTTTTTAGTCAGGCCAACTCGATTCATTTGGGTATACAGATTACTCTCGAACATAACACATTAGATTCCCAATAATATAACCTACTATATATAATTTCAATATTGTGGAGTTCTAAATGACTACATTATTTACCGATCATGAAATATTTATTAAAAGCCGATAAGACATTGCCGCGTTCAAAAATTCTGCACATTTACGTGCAAGACAAAACGTTAGTATAACTCTATAACAAGCCACTATAGTCATTCACTTGCTCTTCTACAATACCATCATCTTCTTCGTGCAAATTCAACCATGCGACATTCTCAAACTTGATATCCTCTTTGGTTGAATCCACAAATTCATCAATTGAATCTTCAATGACCAATAGACATATAGCATCATAGCCCCCAGCTCCCGGGACCATACCACCAAGACACCCTTTGATCTCATTACAATTATCCAAAAGCACGGTCTGGGATTGAGGTTCTATTTCTGCACCCGAATAGGCCGTTAGATCTCTCAAATTTGCTCTTATTCTTTTAATGGCCTCGATTAAACTGACAAATGGGGTCAACTTGGGGTCAGGTTGCTGCAGAGTGTATTCGGCTTTTGAAAGAGCAGCGACATTTGTGGACTGCAAATAAGCAAGAGATTCTTTGTAGGTTGCAGGTGTTTCGACGTAGAAGCGATGCAATTCAGATAATGCGTCAATGAAGTCGAGATTCGCTTGGTTGAGACATTTATATAATTCAGAGCTTTGCAGAACATTCTCACTCTTCCATTTCAACACCTTCGAAACCAACTTGGGAGTTTCGGATCCACCCTTGATATCACCCATTAATAATCTTATGCCTGGAGGCAAGGTACATCTGGTGCTATTAAATTCCCATTTGGACTCCACTAGGCCGGTTAAGGCAGTAGCAAAGCTTTGTTTCAACTCTTCATCATCCTGGGATTTGAAAAATCCGTGTTGAAACAATTCGTTTATCAAATCGGGATCAAATCTACGGTATATAATGGATCCATAGACGGCTGTAGCAACATCGAATCCAGACCCAATCTTCTTTTGTGCATAACAGTGAGCAATCTGTGAGCAATTGTGTATTATGTTTTGCAAGTCGCTTATACTGCCATCTTTGAAGGCAGAGATTAACGCCGTGGTTACCACTGCTACCAATCCAGCCGACGAGCCTAACCCAGTTTTGGCCACGTCATTAATTGGTTTCGAATGATATAAAAATTTCTTAGTCTTATTGTCTGATAATCTAGTCGTGGTGTCGTCCTGTGAGTGATACCCTGGATCTGAAAAAATAGTTATTTCAAGGTTGAACTTTTCCTTTGGTTGAATATAAGACATAACAGTGAGAACTGTAGCCTCCAAAAACGGGTTATTACGTTGGTTCACTTCTGTAGGAATCTTTACCAAGTCATTATTATCAATTTCGTATTTCCATTCACCCATTTGGAATTGGGGAGAGCTAATAGTGACAGTTGACGACAGTAATTCACTTGAATCATTATTTTTAACAATCGCATGCATTCTTGAAGAAAGAGCTGTCACATATGCATTGTAGATTGGCTCTAGTACGAGGTAACCCCCGGCCAAAAACGCTTTTCCAGGAGCAGTAAATGCCCTAGCACTATTATTCATTGGTGTTTAGTTGGTAGACTGAAAAATTAATATGAGATTTTTTTTTTAATCGCGCTAAATCTATAATAGAGATCTATCCTCAATATATAGTCAAGAGATCTATAATAATTAAAAAACATGGTTGAAGTAACTGATGTAGAAGTTAGTAAACTTCAAAAAACTAAAACAATTGGTATCATTGGTTTGGGTGATATGGGATACTTGTACGCAAGAAGATTCAGTGAAGCAGGGTGGAAAGTAGTTGGATGTGATAGAGAAGATTTGTTTGAAGAAACGAAGGCCAAATTTGCCAAGGAGGACTTTGAGATATTATTGAATGGACATTACGTTTCTCGTATTTCAGACTATATAATTTATAGTGTTGAAGCTGAAAATATCAACAAAATCGTTTCGCTTTATGGTCAATCTACTAAGTTCGGAGCTACAGTTGGGGGTCAAACATCCTGTAAGCAACCGGAGATTGAGGCGTTCGAGAAAAACTTGCCTCCAGATACGGATATCGTGTCATTACATTCATTGCATGGGCCAAACGTTAACACCACCGGCCAGCCATTAGTGTTGATAAAGCATAGGGCCTCAGATGAAAGTTTTAGACTTGTCGAATGTTTGGTGTCTTGTTTGAAATCAAAAGTGGTTTATTTATCTGCAGAAAAACATGATAAAATTACGGCTGATACGCAGGCTGTTACGCATGCAGCGTTCTTATCAATGGGTGTAGCATGGAAGTCAATTAATCAGTACCCTTGGGAAACACCAAGATGGGTAGGAGGAATGGAGAATGCAAAAGTGAATATATCCTTAAGAATATTTTCTAATAAATGGCATGTATACGCGGGATTGGCTATAACCAACCCTTCTGCTCATGAGCAGATCGTTCAGTACTCACGTTCAGTGACTGAATTGTACACATTAATGATTCAAGGGAAAAAGGAAGAATTGAAAACAAGATTATTCAAAGCCAAGGAAAGTGTATTCAGGCATATATCGGATCATAATTTGTTGTTGGATGATGATCTTTTACAAAACTTTTCATTGAGCAAGGTACCGCCAGGAGGAAGACAAGCAAACTCACATTTATCTTTATTGTCAATAGTGGACAGTTGGTTCAAGTTAGACATAATTCCATACGATCATATTATTTGTTCTACTCCATTATTCAGAATATTTTTGGGTGTTACCGAATACTTATTTTGCACTCCAGGTTTATTGGACGAATGCATAGAAGATGCGGTTAAAGATGTAACATTTAGACAAGATGACCTAGAATTCACAATTGCTGCTAGAACATGGGCAAGTATCATATCATTCGAAAATTTTAAGCTATATAAAAAGGAATTCGAAGAAACGCAAGCCTTCTTCCAACCAATGTTCCAAGAAGCTAATGCTGTAGGAAATGAAATGATTAAAACTATATTACAAAGAGTACAAGAAAGAGAATCTAAAGAGTAGATAAAAGGTGCTTTTCAATGACTTATGTATGTATTTTTTTTCATTTTCTATTAAATAAATTTCTATGAAGAAATATAATTAGATATGGCCTATTAATATTATAATTGCTCATCCTTAATAACGTCCATCAACCAGTCTAACCCTTCAGTTAAACCTTCACCTTTAATAGCACTAGAAGCAACAATACTCCAACTTCTGTCCTTCAAATCAGTCAAATTGAGCGCTTGGGACACTTCTGCCGCTGTCATGGCCCCCGGCTGATCCTGCTTGTTAGCAAAGACCAATAATGCGCTGTCAAGTAATTCTTCTTCCTTCAACATCGTGTGTAACTCCTTGCATGCAATATCGATACGTTCCTTATCAGTGGAATCAACCACGAATATCACCGCCGCCGTATTACTATAGTAGCATCTCCAATAAGGTCTTATAGATGTCTGGCCACCCAAATCCCATATATTCAATGTCAAATTCTTATATTTCAACGTTTCCACATTGAATCCAATTGTAGGCTTAGTAGTCACAACTTCCCCCATTTGTAAACGATACAAAATCGTTGTTTTTCCGGCACCATCTAATCCTAGGATCAAAATTCGAATTTCCTTATTTATCCCCCATAGTTTACCAAATATGTTGGTAAAACTGAAAACTTGTCCCATACTAAGATATAATCCCGACTTTTATGTATTTATGTTCTGTGACTTGATGCGTTAAAATGTGTATATATGATCAATACGTGAGTATTTCTTTGTTAAAAAAGCACCAAAGTCTATGCAAAAATGAACTAACTTCCAAATATGTTCCGATAATCACCAAATCAACTGTAAATATCCAACCGGCGCCTTATATTTAATACAGTAATTGATTATTCACTACGAATTCGTTCTTAAATCATAAATACTTATAAATCAAGAAAATGTTTCGAGGCTTTCGTTGGCAAAAACTTGCGCTCGTGATTAAATTTTTGATTCTATATAAGGAACCCCATGATCATTCATTAACTATCAATTGTAATTAATCAGATAGGATTTAATATCATATATATACGCAATGTCCGAAGATAAACCAAGAGGTATTTTAAGAAATAAATCAGTGAGTGAAAGTTCTGAATCTAGAGCTGACAGATTAGACCGTCAGGAAGTTATTAGGAATACTAGGCTTAATGCACAATTGGCATCAGAATCATCGAAGGGAGACAAAATAAGAGCTAAGATCGCTGAAGCTAAAGCACATCAAAATGATGACGACGGTAATGAATCGCATGAAGAGAAACTGTCCGATCACCTACAATGGGACGAGGTGAATTTGTATAAGACGGAGCAAGAGAAATGTGCTACGATGAGAATCGATGAACCAAAGACGCCGTACGAAGGAGGGTTCAATCCGGAAGGGGAATACTACAAGGATGACGAGGAAGAGATTCCAGATTTTGAATTGGGAAGTGGAGAATACGATAACATCGAGGATAAGGGGTCGTCACTTAATGGGGGTAAGGTGATTAAGGACCCTCTGTACGAAGAGGAGGAACCAGAAAATGAAGAGAACCCAGCAGAGACGGCAGAGGAGAAACATAAGAGGTTCGAGGAAATGAGAAAACAGCACTACCATTTAAAGGGAAATGCATTGAAGCAGAAAATTGAGATTTCTGACGATGAAGATGACGAATAAGAATGTAAAGGATTTTATCATGTTAATGTATAGATGTATTTATATACATACAGAATCTAAAATTAATAAATAACGTAGTTAATGATAGACTAGGCAGAGAAGTACTTCAAGTATGCTCCTTCGGCTTTACCAGCACCGACCAACTCAGCAGTGACTTCGTTGAAGGCAGATTTGACAGCATCAGCACTAGCACCAGTGACCTTAGTTGCAAGAGATGCTAATTGAGCATCGTCGAACTTCTCAATCAAGTATTCAACATCGGCATCAATATCAGCGGACTTACCAGCATCACCGAAGTATTCAACATCCTTAGGAGCAGATCTAATAGATCTCTTTTGCTTCTTCTTAGCAGCCTTAGCAGCTTCCTTAGCTTTCTTGGAGTTGACCTTACTAGCAGCAGCTTCTTCGGCAGCCTTTTGAGCAGCGGCTTCTTCGGCAGCCTTTTTAGCAGCAGCTTCTTCAGCAGCTTGTCTAGAACCAGCTTCTCTTTCCCACTTCTTTCTTTCCTTTTCTTTCTTGGCGGCATCCTTGAATAACTTGATTCTTGGATCTTCTGAGTATGCTCTTTCGACTAAGTCAATAACTCTCTTATTGTCTTCTTGCTTCAACTTCTTTCTGGTAGCTATGTTTTTACGTTCGATATAACGCTTGTGATCTCTGTTTGCAGTGTCATCTGGAACATCTTCATCCTTGAATTCAAATGTCTTCCAGGAGTCGAATTTACCCCAGAAGCCGTAGAATGCGTCAACTTCTTCCTTAGTAGATTCTAAAGTACCTAATAATGGAACTGGTTGCTTTTTAGAGAATCTGGCTTCACTTTCAAAAACTGGACCGAAAGCTTCAAAGAAATCGTATTTGGTTTTTGGTGCTGGTGGCTTAACGTCAGCATTTTCATCGACAGAGTCATATTGTAATCTCTTGGTTGGGTCCAACATAATTTCGAATGCCTTTTGAATAATCTTGAAAAATCCATCTTGTTCTAAACCACCAGAGGCAGATTTCTTATCTGGGTGATGCTTCAAGACTTGTTTTCTGTGAGCTCTTCTAATTTGGTCTTCGTTGGCACGGAATCTTAACTTGGATAAACCTAAAACGGCGTACAAATCAGCGGTCTTCCATTCTCTTGGATCGATAGCTAATAATTCTGCATCCTGTTCTTCATCACCAATGTCTTCATCTTGGTTTTCTTCAACTTGTTTAACATTTCTTTCAGCTTCCAACTTTTCGAATTCGGACCAAGTGTGGCCTCTTAAGGTTCTGGTAGCATGAGCTAAGAAATAACGACCAACCGGTTCGATTGGACGACGTGTAGCAGGCGAATACTTAGCAACTGGCTTGAATGCTTCAGTATTACCAGCTGGTAATGATGGTAAAGTTATAGACATTTTATTTGATATCAAACAATATTAGTACCTTATCACTAGTAAGACCATGATACGCTTGAAAAATTTTTGGGATGTAATGAGATTTATTGAGGGACTAAATTTACGCTTATAGGTATTTATTTTACGCTCTATATTGCTTTTATTGAAGGCTATCTATAACAGCTAAGTATAGTCTACATAATGGTATATGAAATATGAAAGCACATAATGAATGAAATAGCCATGTCTATCGCTTTAATTTGCCATAGTAGAGCAAAGGATTTGGTTTCAGTCGCATTAATCTTCCTTTATAGCAGCCATATCCAATACTTCAATAGAGCCTTCACCCTTTTTAACCTTAGCATTCTCTCCTTGTAATAAGTCTACAATAGTCCTATAATTTACTGGATCAATGATGCAGATGCACTCGTAAAATTTAGATTCTTGGTTTTCGTCCTCAACTTTATCAATAAGAGGTGAAATGTGGTCTTCAAAGATTTGCTTTTTGACTTTGTTCACTAAGACAATCTTAACCTTCATTTGGGCTCTTGCAATAGGAAAAAGCTGTTCCGCTATAAGCAATTTAATTGCTTCTAATGCCTGTAACTTAGTGGGTTTGTTTGGATTCAAATGGAACTTGATTTCATTCAAGGCCTTTTGAATCATAGATGGTGGGTATCTCTTCTTCGACTTAGGGTTAATGCATTTGGTTGATATTATATTTAAAAACTCGTTATTTTTTTGTTGTAAGTTGGCTGATCTTTCTTTTTCATTCAACTGGATTTCACCTTTTTCCAAAATCTCTAAAATGATTTCGTCACTGTCAGTTTTGCCAAAGTGCTTCAATAAGTCTGCATTATTTGCTACTTGCCCCTTTGATACGTTTAAGAACACTTGGGGAATTTGTAACACCTCATCTAGATCTTTTTCAACCTTCAGCCTCCAGTCCTGGACTTTATTCTGATAGCATGCAATTTCAAACCTTTTTTTACCCTTCTTCATTCTCACTAAGGAGACATTCGTGAGCTTTATTTGACTCGCTGGCTGATTGATAACGGCCATTTTGTTAATGATTCAAGTATTTGTAAAGCGGTTAATTTGTCCTTATAGGTCTTTATAAGCATCAACTAATATATTCATCCATCACGTGAAAATATCTACAAGTAGTCTTCAGTGTACAATGCCATTAATATATATAAATATAGATAGAAATTTTAAGATCTAATGAAGGAAGAATAAAGACGAAATTGCAACAAGAATAAATCCATGAAACCAACCTAAGTGGAATCCAGAAGAGGATATGAAATAAATCAAAATGGAAAAAATACAAAATCAAAGTAACAGTCTTGAGGTTCTTCCTTTCCAAAACATTCTATGGTCCAAAACATTCTTATTGTGATGCTTGTAAAGTAAATAATTTTTATAGTGAAGCTAAATCATTTATTCGTCATCTTCATCATCGTCACCACCATCGAGAAATTTACCCTTAACATCCTTCCATAATTTGCCTTGGTTGTGTCTCTCGTACCATGCGGTAACACCAACATCAAAAAAACCTTGGAAGGCAAAAGCACCACCGAGAATAGTAGCAACGTAAAAAGAGTTTCTCTTGAATAAAGCGGACAACTAAATATCGTTAGTATACTGCACTTGCAAAGTTGATGTTCACAAATACAAGAGTCTCAAGAGGTTATGCTATATTCTTCATTAACATCAGCGAGATATAATCCCACGAATCTGTAATATGATTAATCCCTGACGAATATTCTTTTAGATAAACAAAATCTTTCTCTAATGAAAATTTACATCTACTTGACTCTCAAGTGCTCTCTTTGTCTGTTTTCAATATTATTTTCCCCATTCTTCAACGATTCCCTTTATAATGCTTCTGTCATCTATATTTCATCTATATTTCATCACTTGTGTATCATTTCAATTGCTAGCTTTCCTCTTGGACTCAAAATACTTCGCATCTAATAACCTTCAGTAACTGAAAGTTATTGGAAAAAATCTAAGAATATATCATATCAACAATTGTCAATTGTCGACTTTAACTTAGTTATTCTATAGTATAACATACCATTCTAATATTTTTGTTTTGTAAAATTCGACTTAAACAGTTGATAGAATCAATTTGTTAATACTTTTCAGAGTTTGATTACTGTAGAGTGCACAATTTTTCAAGCGTTGTTGATTGGTTCATTATACCGATTACATAAGCGATTTTACAGAAACATATCAAATATACGTTTATCAATTAAAATATACTATCTACTCTATGTTAGTTGATTCCAATTGTTCAGACACCTTGGAAACATCACCACCTTCTTTAGCATTAACACCTTCTTTAGCATTACCGGCACCTGGGTATCTGGTACCTTTATTTTTTTGCTTTTTGACTTTCTTTTCAGATTTAGGTTGTTCGACTGGGTAACCCTTTGCTTGAGCTTCCTTGAACTCTTCTGATGCTTCAAAGGATTCTCTGATAGGAGCCAATAATTCTATAATCTTTTCAGCAACACCAGACTTCAAGTCCACAGGAGACAACTTTCCGGAAGCGAAATCAGTCTTTAATTCGTCAATCGAGTCGTACGAAATTGGACCACCATACTTCTCTGGTCTGTCGATGTCCAACTTGAAGACGTTGTCCTTTTCGGCCTTTAACTCTTGGATTGGTTGGATAACATACTCGATAAAAGCGATTAAACCGTTATTTTCGATTTCACCAGGTGCACAGTATGCACTGTTGACCTTCTTTCTGACTTGTTTTGGATCGTCCAAAATGTCGATTTTGGAGTTTGGATCAGAAGCACTCATCTTACCACCTTGTCCCAATCCTGGAACCATAGGGTTCATCAAGTGCGCTCTCTTCTTGTATCCGATACTTTGTAAGTTTTCTTCAGCCAACACGAAAATCTTTCTCTGGTCAACACCACCGAACTGAGCATCAACACCTAAGTGTTCTTCGTCCAAGGCTTGCATCAATGGGTAGATCAATCCTGACAATAATGGGTTAGCCACCTGCTTGACAACGTCAGCTCCGGCTCTCTTGGCGTCGTTTTGCGAAACAATGTTGGACATTCTGAAAATATCCATAGTATATTCGGCAGTCAATTGGTACGACGATCCAACCACAAAGATCAACTTGTCTATTGGAACGTTGATAGAGGTCAAAATAGCCTTCACAACACATTCATAGTATTTGGCACGGTAGTTCACAACTTCCAATGGTGCCTTCATGTTATCCAAAAAGGCATGTAAGTCTGCCAAAAGGACCTTCACTTCACATCCGGCCTTTAAGAAGTGAGCCAACTTAAGCATAGGCACAAAGTACCCACAGTGTGGTTTTCCTGTTGGCGCTGTTCCCCAATAGATCTTGAGCGGTCTTTTTTCATTTTCTAACACATTTTTAATAATAGCTCCATTTAAAACTTCTTGCAAGTTTTTGGTAATCAAGTTGTATTGCTCAGTAGGGTCACTAATAACCGACATCTTTATCTATCCTAGTCTATGCTTCACTGATCTCTTAGAGTCATAGATGATATTTATTTCTTCCAAAAAATCCTGTTTGTGTAATATTTATAATATGCAGGATAATCATAAACCCATAAAATTGTGCAACTGATCTAAAGATCTTTCTAGGATGGGTTATAATTGCTTAATATTAAATACTTCGGTGAATACAACAGGTTCAGTTATAATGGGTTTAGACAAATTAAGGGAGTTTGTTGTGAATTTACCGTCGAAATTGGAGTTCAGCCATCCGACGGCAGTTCGCCAAAACTTATTCAAAGCGCTATACTATGCTGCTACGAATGAAGGAATATATTTGAAAGATTTATTCCCTATGATTGATGAGGAAGAGGTAGATTCATTGAAAGATTACTCGTTCGCTATAACAGAGATTATAGAAAGAAAGCCATTTTTTAACAAAAAGTTAAAGTCTTCGTACAGCCATCCAGCAGATAAAGCATGCGCCAGATCATTCAAGAAAGGAGAACCAGTGTATAGGTGTGAACAGTGTGGATTTGATGATACGTGTGTATTATGTGTTCATTGCTTCAATAAGGACGATCATGTTGATCATAATGTATATATGTACTTATCACAAGGAGATAATGGTGGAATATGTGACTGTGGCGACCCGGAAGCTTTTGTGAATCCACTTACTTGCAAATGCCAAGTAGGTGAAGAAAATGATACAGATGGCGATAGAATATCTTCAGATTTTGCAGAGGCCTTACGGGAGACCATAAAAATTTGTCTTGACTATATTTTGGATGTGACCAATTTTTCAGTACAAACATTGCCATACATACATGACCGCATCAATGAAAGTGGTAGTAAATTCACATCTAAATTTTTATCTGACTATTCGACATTACCGAGTGAAAGATATGGTGGTGCTACAGATAATAATTCTGATTCGTTGTGGTATTTGATATTGTGGAATGATGAGCACCATGACTTTCCTAGTGCTACCAAAGCGATCAAGGCTGCAGTTGGTGTGAACTACTCTCGAGCTCATGAAATTGCATCGGATATTAATGCGTCTGGTAGATGTGTTTTACGGGAGAGTAAAGACTATACTGAGTTACTTAGGTATCAGAAATTAGCAGAGGTAGATGGCTTAGTTGCCACTATAACCAGTGCAAGAGACTATATGAGAGAAACCATTGTTCAATATATGTTTAATTGGTTAGTTGATATTACAGAATTCGCAGGCCATGTTGAATTCCGTGAACTGAGTAAACAATATCTAGCTGATCTACTTTTAGAGCCTGGATTCGAATTTGCTAAGAACTTTCCTACAATGATCATTACTGAGTTTCTTGATTCTGGATACAAAGAGACAACAGAAGAAACTCTCAAAATGTTATTTGAAAATGGTATGTTGATAGATGGACAGTTCGTTAATTACGGGAAAACCAGTGTGAAGCCATCTCTAGAAATGGCTAGCTATAAGTCAACAACATCTGGGATATTGACACCTGATTCAAGACTTAATAAGCAACAAAATTCTAGACTACAATTCTTGTTGGATTTTGAAATCAGATTCAATTGCGTTATAAGAAAAAAGCTACCAGCGTTGATTATTCCCCCAATACTCGCAAATACAAGGATGAAAGAAGTATTCTGTGATCAGCTCGTATCTATATACCCACAATTAATTACAAGTATGGCACTTTCAGATCGTGAAGATCACTTGAATTCATTATGTGAGATAACTACTCAACTATTCACGTGTCCAACTAGTGTTCTGAAGATCTTAAGAGATGGTAAGGTTGGTTTTATACTAGGCCCTGTTACTGATATTATAGAAAAGCATTCTTCAGAGTGGAACATGTATACTCTATTACCCAACTTTGTTGAAATTGGAAGGGGGCATCCATTAACATATAGAGCCAAGAAAAGAGCTATCATTAGAGGTATTCGTGATATTTGCTATCTAGTCGACAAAAACCTCGAAGTTAACAAGCTTGACTATTTTCTTACGCATAATAACCTTGTCATGTTATTACTTTTCTTGAGAAACTTTCAAGGATATTGGACTATTGAAAGAAAGTATGGTGAGCATGTGGAAAGGGAACTTTTGGATTTTGTCGTTCACCTAGAATATTCAGTTCCTATTCTTAACATTACTAAATTTATATCAAGTTGTAAGAGTTCAAACATACAGCTAATTAGAGAGGGTGTCAAGTTTATTACTGATTACTTGTGTCTCCGAGAAACTATATGGAATGCTCCAGGTATTACAGATTTTCGTGTAAGTAAACAACCCGTTTCGTTTGTGCATCCGGTGAATTCTTTTTTGTCATACTTGTTGCAATATCAAGGATTTGAAGATCTTCAAGATATTTTTATGCTGTTGAAGGGGCCATTCGTACAGATATCAGATGTATCATTAAGAAGTATAGTACTAGGCGCGCAAGTCAAAATTGGATTTTGGATCAGAAACGGTATTTCAGTATCAAGGCAAGCATCGTTATATACTGATTCCTTAATGAGTGATTTGGCTTATTTCCGTGATTGCCATTTGAATCAACTAGCTGCCATATTCGACGATCCAAGAGCTACTTTGTTTAACTTTTTAGATAGATGGGAACTTTTGCCATGGTATTTGAATGAGGTCGATCATGATAGAACAGTGTATGAGGATAGATTTAATTCTATTTCTGAAAAGTTCATCGTATTCATTTATAATTTGATCACAGATAGAACAAACTTCATTAAGTTGACGGCTGAGGAAAGGATCTTGCATAAGGCTAGACAGGCAATATGTTATGCGTTGAGTGATGAACCAAGAAGTTATTCTTCCTTACGAAGTGAAGTAGATATTGAAGTTAGTGAACTTCCCCAATTTGATGATTTATTGAATGAATGTGCAGACTATCAGCCACCAACTGGTTTGATTGATTCGGGAATATATAGATTGAAATCCAGTTACTTTGAAAAGTTAGACCCTTTGAGTTTGCATTTGGATACAAGTCAATTCCAAACCGTATCTGAATACTTAATAAAAAATATAGCAATGGAACAAAATATAAAGGAAGAAAAGGTAGTATTAATACCTCATATAACAGAATTGGAGAATGATTTGGTTAATAGAAAGCTAGCAGGATTCACGAAGACAAAAGATTTCGCTAAATTGATGTATAAATATTTGCAAGTATCAATTGACACATGTGATGAAACATATTTACCACATTTATTGCATTTGATTCATGCAGTTTTAAAGGACGATGAATTATTACATGGATCTGATTATTTGAATGAACTGTTCGTCAGCATTCCTATTTGCAATTTGTTGCTTTCCGTGTCTGAAACAACAATGTCTAAGAATGTGGTGAGAAAGGCGGAATACTTATTGGATAGTTTTATATCTAAAGACTCTAGAATTACTGAATCTTTAGTGGACTGTTTTGGGGAAAGCTATATTCAAGCATATGAGAGAAAGAGAAGTGGCTCACTGAAATCAGATTCTGAAAAAGGGAAGAGGTTAGCGGAAGAACGTAAAAAGAAAGTTATGAAAAAGTTTGCAAAACAGCGTGAAAACTTCTTGGCCAAAAACGTCGAATTTGCTTCCAAAGAAAGTTCAGAGGAAGTAATTGAAACTAGCAAAGATACAAGGATTGAATATCGTACGTGCGTTCTTTGTGGTGAAGCAGAATCAACCGATGATTTGTTTGGATTGTTAGTAAGTGTAACTACCTGCTCAACTTTCTGGAAATTACCGGAAAATAATACTCCGTATTTCTCATTGGCATTCCAAAGTTGGAATGATCAAGCTTCACCTAGTAATAATGGCATATATGGTGATGGTTTTGAATATTATAATTCTGAATTACAAGAACGAAATAGAAGCCTTGAGGGTAGAGTTACATCCACGTGCGGTCATGGGATGCATTATAACTGTTACAAATCTTCAGCAAATAATTTGAAATATTACCCTTGTCCCTTATGTCGCAACCTTTGTAATCTTTTTGTCCCAAGTTTCCTTCTGCAAAACAATGGGGGTGGTCTCAATGATAGTGGTGTTATCTCTGACCCACCAATTAATAATAGGTATAACCAGATCACTTCGTCATCTAGTGTAACAAAATCTGGTGAACTCGTAAAAGGCCTTATCAATGATGAAATTGTGAATCAAACAGATGATTCAGTCTTGAGAAAGCTTTTTAAACCTATAGTTGATGATTTCTTATCGGAAATTAAAGCTAATCACCCTCCAGTTAGTTCAAACAAAAAGAAAGATTATTTTGATGAATTACAAACTTCCTCGCTTTTAATAGCAAATACCATTCGTATGAATGAAATTGCAACAAGAATTGGGGGTAATAGCAGTTATTCTAATTTTTTGAACGAAATTCCTTCCTCGTCAAAAACTTTAATAAAATCCTTGATTCAATGCAGAGCCATTTTGTTTGAAAATAGAAAGCTTCCATTTTTGTTAAACTCAGATGCTGATTTGTCATTCGAGTATCAAGATTTTTGGAATTCTGATAAAATACTTGATAGTGTGTTTAACGAAGTTGTTGTGTTGTTTTTTCAAACTGATGAATCTTTAAACACGCTTGCAAGATTGGGATATACTAAGTTATTCACTATATGTACATATTCATTGTTGCGCATGGTTAACAAAGATATTAAATATTATCATATACTTCGTGCACATCATCAGTCTAAACTAGGATCGAATGAAGTGGACAATATGCAAACAATTCTTGAATCATACGAAAATCAGATTGATATATCACTTTTCAATGCTGAAACAACATCTTTGATTAATGTTCTATGGTTTGGTATTGAAAAATGTATGTTACCATTTTTGAGACAAATTACTATCTTCCAGGATTTGCTAACATCCTTCAATAGAGGAGATAATGTTCACGATAGTCACCCTAATTTTTCTGATATTGAAAACAAAATACAAGGTCAGTCATATCTTGACTCATCTGATGTATTGTGCCAAAAACTAAATTTGCCTACCATGAAAGAGTTGGTGCAAGGTATTGCTACAAATGAAGACCGATTCAATTTTGAGTGCAAAATATTTGATATTGTCTTAAATGCAAAAATTCCACATTATATGGACAGTGGAATACTTGCTCTCGATTATCCTGGGGTTGTCAAATTGATTGACTTGCCTAATGATTACAATCTGTGTATTATTGAATACAATGATAATTCTACAAAAGGAATTTTTGATTATATTGTCTGTTTGAGTTGTGGTAAAAAGATTAAGGCTTCCAAGCATTTCACACACATGACAAGTTGTTGCAGTTTCACTGCTATTTACTTCCATCCTAGAACGAACAACCTCAAACTTGCAACACATATTGGAACTAGTCCGATATTTATCACTGTTCCAGCGCCCTACCTTACAAAGCATGGTGAAGTAAAAAGACCTAGAAATTCTGGCAAGGCTTACTTGAATAATCTCAGGTATCAATATTTAAATAAGCTTTGGTTAAATCAAGGTTTGTATGGATTTATTACTAGAAGTATATTCGGGTCTAGGCTTCAGCAAAATATGGGTGATACGATCAACATAGGTATCAGTGAAGATGAAGAGGACATTGATGAAGATGAGGATGATGGTACGTTTTTGCGTCCTGCAACTGATGAAGACCGTGCATGGTGATCAATATATTTATATATATAGTTAATTATATTCATTATATTTATGTCGTCATTTAAAGATATATATGTTCTGTAATAATGACATTTCTATAAAGTATCCCAGCCACCGGCATCCATTACACTGTCTAACTTTCGAACAATATAATTAGACACATTATGCTGGAGCCATATGTTTCTAATGAAATTATTATATCTTGGCTGCATCAAATGAAGCGTCTTTCCTCTCTTTGCATCTCCTGCTAACTCGCCATGTTGGTCCAAAAAAGGTGCATTATAAAATGAGCCTCCCCTTTTATGCATTAAAAGAAAACAACGTTCCTTAGGAAGTAAGAATAAACCAACTGAATTGCAACACTCTTTCATAAAATGTGTAGTACATTGACCTTCATTATTTCCCACAGCACATTTCTGAGCATCTACTACCTCTCCGCAAAATAAACAGATCGCCGGATCGAAAATGGACATGTGAGGGTTATTATATCTGTCCAGGTAATAGTATCTAGTAAAAAAATGATCTAATCTCTCAGGCAAGTCTATTAATCTTACGATACCAGGATACTCTAATGCTTTCCGCATATCAAGATTTTCAATTGTGGAGATTTTCAACGATTTCAAGGAATTAAGGAAGCTGTTGAATTTTTGCGCTTCATAACTAGCTTCCTCCGAGAGGCAAATATTGCGTAAAAGCACCTCCAAACTATCTATATGCATAAAAGAGCATAATTTATCTGCTTCGTTAGTGTACCTATCGTATTGACTGAATTCAATAGAATCTATTTCGGCACAATTTACGAAAGAGAAAATAGCAGCTCTTCTCAAAAATGGAGTGGATGCTTTTATTAGCATTGAATAGATAACTTTACCAAACTTGGAGTCTTTAATAAATTCCTCATCAAATTGTGTGAAGCCTGAGAAATAATTGATTTGTTTGAAAAGACCAATCATAGCCATTGATATATCCTCGCTTATGTTTGGTATTATAGGGATATCAAGGATAGAATAATCTTCATTTTTGTAGAAGCCCTGTTTTAATATTTCAGTGGTAATAGTAAAAAGATTTTGGATAACATGGCCCAAGAAGCACAATCTTAATATAGAATTAAAAGAAAAGCCCGATGTATGTAATGGAAATATGTTTACCAACACTTCAAAAAAATCTCGTTCCAAAATGGAAGAGTTAAATATATCCGAAGATAAAGTCAACATATTTGCCAAAATTTTAACGTACGCATCAGACTTTGGATTGGCAGTAGGAATCCAGTTCATTATTTTCATTAACAAGCTCGTATTTCGAAACTCATTCAATGTTCTTAAATTTATCAATGAATTATTATACAATTGGTTGATTATGAGTTCACCATTAGAATCAACACCTCTCAATTCAATCTCAGTAGATTTTATAGTATTCACCAATAAAGTTGTTGAATCAGCTTTTAGAATTTGTGGAAACGTTAATAAAGACAAAATCTGAAACATATTAGACAAAAGCATTCTAAAATGCTGTTGATTTGAAGTAGCGTTAACAGCGGAACTCTGACCTATCATTTCTTTGGCCGCAGGTGTCAAATTTACGAATTCTTCAATATCAGTATTAGTCGTTTTTGTAAATGCCTCAAACCAATCCATATTATGGATGTTTTGAGATTCTAACTTTTCAAATGGATGGAGATCTTTTGCTGGTTTTAAAAACTTCGTGAGTGATCTCTTATTCGATGTCCATAAGATAGGTACAAACATATTGTTAATTGCTTTACATAAAGGACATAGAAATTCTTTATGTTCTGTATTTTCTGGGGCACTTCGGGTAATTTGATTCAGACGATTGTGGTTAGTGTTCAAAAAATTCATATAACACTGAAAATGCATACCATGGCCACAGCTCAGAGAGACTAATTTGCTATCGACATGGGCTCTATGTGGAAATCCGGGACCAATGACATTTGAATCTTTCACTTTTTTTATGTATTTTTTCCAATTTTCATTGTAATTTGTTTCATCGAATTCGTTTCCATCTGCATCTAAATTTTGAGAGTCCGAAAATGATTTTAAAAACCAATAATTGTTATCAAACGGTACATTTCTGAATTCCGAAGACTTAGAAATATATGTTATTATTCCAAATGGACCAGCATCTTCTGACGCATTTTGACAAAGCAAACAACGTGGCTCTGGAAATTTCCATCCAGCATCTTCTTCTTCGTAGCCTTCCATTTCAGTGTCACTGCAATCGGTAGCCTCAAAGCTATTTTTCAATAGAAACAGTGATTGCTGTTTCTTAAATTTTGCCATAAGCTTAGATTGTCTTTCTTTAGCCATTCGCTTTTTTCTCTCAAATTCGTTTTCATTTGAGTCTTGATGAGTATTTATCTCTAGCTTAAACGGATCAAAATTATTCACTTGATCAGTCAATATACTACTCAAATTGTGATACTTGTCTTCAAATACTTTGAATATAGAACGAATCTTGGCATGATGGTCTTTAAACTTACCATCAGATACAATTTTGTATAACAAAACTGCAATTGATACATCATTATTATCGGATGTATAGACAAAATTATTATAGAAACTTCCATAAGTCTCGATATCTATCGCTTCTTCAAGTGAACAAATATGTATCAAATGTAACGTAGTTTCTAATATTATATCGATTTTATCAGCATCTTCATTTGAACTGTAGGTGAGAGTTTTAATCAAAAAATCACGGAAGTATAACGATACAGAGAAGTTTCCAATATTTTTATAAACACTCAATTCATCACAGCTTCTCAGTTTTGGTGATATAACTACCTCTGATATTGGGACGCAAGTCTTCTTATGTATACGATCTTTAACAAACTTAATTGCGTCATCCTTAGTATTGGTCGTATAATTGAAATAATAGGGATTAATTTGGTCGAAATATTCATCCTTCAATTTATAGATTCCAATACCTTTGGACCCACTAGGTGGTGTAAAAATAGTAATATCTTCCAAAATAAGATCGAATCTTTTCTCTGCTGTTATATGGTCTGGTATTTGAGAACAAAGTTTAGTATAATTCATTGGACCAAAGCATAAATTATGAATAATTTCATTCTTTATACGCATCTCATTTATTATTTCATTCTTGAAACCACATAGGTAAAGATCCTCTGTTAATATATGAACAAAAAAACTTAAAATTTCCTCTATCATATAAGGTAATGTCTTCAGGTCATACGCTAATAAATTTTTCGATTCATCTAAAGGCAAACTTGTATTGTCTTGTTTGTTTTCTTTCACAAATCCATCTAGCAATAGCCAACGACTAAACAACAAATAGCAGACAAGGTTTGGACTACTAGAATTTATGAATACTTGAGTTAAAAATAAATCTCGCAAATATCCTCTTTCTCTAAGTCCAGTATTCCTATAAAGTTGTAATTGAGATCTAACACTAAAGCCATTTCTCACCCAGAACCCTGATTTTATTTGCGACATTAGAACAATTGTTCTTATAGGGTACTCAAATATCGAAGTTAATGGATTTGGTATATCAAACGTCTTTGAGGACACTAAAGCATTGTTTTTGTAAGCAGTAGAGGCACTGTCTATTACTTCATTGATTTCCGTTGGAGTTTTTAAGTCAGATAGTTCAATAAGCCAAGACAAAAATGAATGAATGGGGTGCAAAAAGCTTACCTTTTCCCTGTCGATGAAAAATTCTTGAACCAAGCTACCGTCAATTAATTCTTTACAATACTTCTTCTCATCTGAAATATTTATATCCACATATTCATCAATTAATCCCGGATAATCATTGCTTTCTAGCCTCAATAAAAACTTTGTCACATAGTCGATTGCATTTTTCGACAAATCTCTCCTCTCATTAATATGCATTTCTTTTAAATTATCAAGGCTACGTGCAATATACTCAGCGAATTGGTAGATAACCAGAATAGCGTGAAAGAATGCAGTATAGTCTGGACTTTCATATTCTACGTGATTCTTACTTTCCCTTTTCATTACTGGTCTACCTTGAAATAAAGCCAAAATATCGCAGGCCATTGGGATAATATTGCTCGTAAATATTGACCTTGAGTCACGGCTTCTACTCAAAATATAACCAATATCAAAAAATATCTGACCCCATCTTCTATTCTTCAAACTTTTCATTGAAATTTCGTGAGATATATCAACACATTCAGGGGATTTTATTTCTTCCACAGTAAGAAAACCATAAATTGATGCAAAAATTCTTGATAAATCTCCATGTCGAACTATTGAAGTAGAATTTGATGGGCAAGTGAACAATTGTGTGGAAAGTGTACACATAACGTTTAGCTCTGGCTCTCTGTCCGTAGTTAAAAACATATCTGCGACTGCGGGGTAAATATCCACATATTGACAAGAAATAATATTCTTATAATGCAAATTTGTAATTAATGAACTTGAATACATATCATGCAATAGTACCCTTATAGATTTCCAAAATCTGATATCTAAATAAATAAAATATTGCAATCTTGAGCCCAAGTGACTTTTATGAGGAAGATAGTCTTCAATCGATAAATTATATTCACAATCATTGCATAATTGATCTGGCAACTCCCACTTTGAAGGCTTGAAATTCCAGTGAGGTTGCGAAGTCTTATCGTATACCCCAAACATAGTGTACATATTTGATGGAATTTTAGGTATCTTTAAACACTGGTCCAAAGTACCAACCTTATATTTATAATTTGTGTTGTGATCGGCATAATTCAACAACCCAATATTCCATTTACCGCAAAAAGCTTTACAGAATAAATCCTTTGCCCTGTTATGGCTTTTAAACATTTCACTTTCAGTCAAAGCATTAATCCAAATTAAAATCTCATTGCACATGTCTTCCCTGAACACGTCCCTGTAGTTCCTTATGCACGTTGCAAGACCTGTTGCTTTTAAAATATTTTGTCTTTCCCTCAATAAGCTAATGTCGCTCGAGCTAATAACCTTTGCTCTTCCATAGTTTTGAACTTTATCAGCAACCATGACTGCAAACTGGGGCACTTTTCTACTGGCCAAATGGATTCTCTGCACTGCATCTCTATAGTGTCTTACTTGGTCATTATATACCATCAAATAATATTTATCACTGTATTTATCAAAATTGTCGATGTTCGCATTCACATACCCATACTTAGTAGGGTTCAAGCTGCTGAAATTTGTATCTAGTTGTATACGATAGCTTTCTGAATCTTCTATATCATTGAATTGTGAATTACACTGACTTATAATGTCAATAACGAAATCCAATAGAATCTCTAGCGTTCTGAGGAATGATTCTTCAAATTCGCTGGGTATCTCTTTATTCCTCATATTTGAACTTTCTTTGTCTTTTAATGCATAACAACAATAGTACTCTTTAATCCAAGCTTCAGGATCTCCACAATCACATACACCACCATTCTCTCGTTGACAGATCGTAATATGAACTTGATGATCCTCATGACATTCAGCATCATAACAATCTGAACACAATGCACAAGTCTCATCAAATCCACATGTCAAACATCTATATATTGGTTCCCCTTTACGGAATATCCTTGCACAAGGCAGGTTGGAATGGAATGCATCATGATTATGCATATTGTACTTGGAATCTGATTCGCAAAGATTAGACTTATAATAATTACTAAATAGCCATTCAAACTCGGTGTCTATCCTTTCTATTACACTATTTCTATCTTGACCTTGGCTATTGAATGCATTTGGAAAAAACCAATCCAAGTATTCCCCATTATTAGATATTGCCAAAAATAATTCTCTTCTAATATCTTTCCGTACTTCACCAGTGAAATTGAATTTCGACTTCAAAGGAATATCAAATAAGAACCTCCTAAGCTTTCTCAAGTTGGACAGTGTATCAGGCATCCTTTGTTATTTCATTTACTGTACATGTAAAAGACTTGATTCCTTCTTTATATAATCTAGTCCGCCACCATAATTACCAATTGTGCGCATCCGATTTTTCAGACAGTCAATATCAAAATTATAACACTAATACTTTAGTTCAGCCCAGCTATAGTCATATACATCGTAATATCCCAATTCCCAATGAGTGAAACAGAAACAATATATTACATTGCAAGTATAGAAGCCAATAAAAAGAAGCTCCAACACGTACATGATATTATGGCATTGGCATTGGGAGTGGGTGCCGGTGTTTTAACATTGGAATCTGTCTACGGGTTTTTGTTCTATATAATAGGTTTCACACTCACAAACTTGGTATTTTACCAGATCTGTTGCCAAGGGAGGGTCAAAGAGTTCTTCAGAAAGCCACTACATGAAGTATTTATTGATGGAATAGCTAGTAATGTTGCGGGCTTCCTTATGATGTGGTGTCTCGTATTTGCTCTAGTCAAGTGAGTAATTGTTTCCATTGATAAACACAATTAGATGGACCCGGTGTAATATAATTCAATGTGAGTAGTAGGCTCAATGTCGAGTTTCTTGTACAATAGATAATAAACAAAATTAGTTCGGTATATCAAGTCAATCCTTATCCGAATGACGCATGTAGATAATGACAACATAATTCAAAAGTAAAGGTGATTCAAAGCAAAGGATCTTAATGTACACTTAGATAGATGAATAACCATTCTATAGACAATGTTTGCTTCTCTCTAAAGGACCAGTCTATTAAGTCCGATGGCTAACAGAGCTATTGTACCATACAAGAAATATTTTTCATGCAATTAATCTATCCAAATACTATTAAATACTACAGGCTCTACAGGGATAGGTATCTTCTCTAATTCATGATCGTAGTTGTGTGAATAAGCCAAATGGGCCTACCTTGTTCATAGTAAAGTGAAATCTGGCATCCGCACGCTTGAGATCAAGATCAAAAATTGAACCAGGGTCAAGGAATATATACCTATAGTTTATGACCAATTGACTGGAAATACTCGTTGTTACTAGTTATATATTAAATATCATTCAAAATGGAGAAGATTGATTTGTCTACCAATTCTAAAAAAATTAAAGAAGCTTACGAAAAAGTTGTTAGGGGGGACCCTTCTTTTAACTACGTGGTTTATACCGTCGATAAAAACTCTAGTTTAGAAGTAAGTGAAAGCGGGGATGGTTCATTAGATGAATTCATTGAACACTTTGAAGATGGAAATGTTCAATTCGGCTTAGCTAGAGTGATTGTTCCAGGATCAGATGTTTCAAAGAATTTGCTCGTTGGGTGGTGTCCAGATAATGCACCGGCGAAATCAAGATTATCATTCGCAAACAATTTTGCTGATGTTTCTAACGCATTAAGTGGATATCATGTCCAAGTAACTGCTAGAGACCAGGATGACTTGGATGCTGACGAGTTCTTACGTAGAGTTAGTGCTGCTGCTGGTGCAAGATATTCTACTCAAAGCTCGTCTAAACCAGTTCCTAAGCCAGTTGCCTCGAAGCCGATTGTTGCTAAGTCAGCTCCAAAACCAGCGCCTTCCAAGCCATCGGTTCCTAAAAGTACAGGTAAGCCAATAGCTCCTATTACCCCAAAACCAATCATTCCTAAGCCTGCCGCTGTATCTTCAAGCAATGATGACGGATGGGGAGATGAAAAGGAAATTGAAGAAAGGGATTTTGAAAAGAAGCCTTTGGAAGATGTTCCATCTGCTTATAAGCCAACTAAAGTTGATATTTCTGAATTGAGAAAGCAAAAATCTGATACTATCTCTTCGCAACCAAAGCCATTCGTCTCAAAAGATAAGTCCGACGAAACTAAAAAGAATGACGATGAACCAAAGTCCTTATCTGAAAGAATGAAAACCTTTAAAAGCAATGACACGTCTGATGGAAGATTGACTTCTTTACCTAAGCCTAAGGTCAACCACTCTGTTGCATCTCGTTTTAGTCCAGCAAATACTTCATCAGAGGGTCCTTCATTTGGTTCGAAGCCTGCGTTTAGTTATGGCTCTTCTAATGACAATAAGAAGGATAAATTGGTTGGTGGGTTATCCAGGAATTTTGCAGCCGAAGGTGGGAAGACACCTGCTCAACTTTGGGCTGAAAAAAGAGGTCAGTATAAATCTGTTGAGCCTGAAGACAATACATCTCAAAATGAGACCTCTGAGTTAGTTGACAAGTTTTCCAAGAATTCTGTTAATGATGACGAAGAAGAATCTTCTGAAGCAACAGAAGAGCCAACTTTAGTCAAACCATCTACTGGTGGATTCCCAGCACCTCCGCAAAGAAACTTACCTCCAAGAGCTGACAAACAAGAAGAGGAACAAGAAGAAGAAGAGGAGGAGAAACAAGAAGAAGAAGAGGAGCAAGAACAAGATGATGATGATAAGCCTTTTGAGCCACCAATCATAAAACCATCAACTGGAGGGTTACCAACACCACCAAAGAGAAATTTACCACCGAGACCTGAAGAGCCAGAAGAAGAAGAAGAAGAAGAAAAAGAGGAAGAAAAACCCTCAACACCTGTGCCTTCTTTACCAGCTCGCAACTTACCTCCACCTCCGGTAAGAACAACGGAACCTAAACAAGAAGAAGCCGTTGCTGCTCCTTCAAAGCCAACTGAAGAAAAATCTCAAGTGATTACAGCCATCGCAGAATATGATTATGAAAAAGATGAAGACAATGAAATTGAATTTGCTGAAGGTGATTTGATCACTGAAATCGAATTTGTTGATGAAGAATGGTGGTCTGGTAAACATTCTACAACGGGTGATGTTGGTTTATTCCCAGCATCTTACGTTTCATTACAAAATAATCCTAAAAAAGAATCTTCAACTAATGCTGAGAAGTCATCTGCTCCAGAAGCTTCATCTGTGCCTTCTTCTTCTGTTGATGATAAAAAGAGTCCTTCTGCTACTGCTGAATACGACTATGAAAAAGATGAAGATAATGAAATAAGTTTTGCTGAAGGCGATAAGATTGTTGAAATTGAATTTATTGACGAAGACTGGTGGTCAGGTAAACATTCCAGTAGTGGTGAAGTAGGATTATTCCCTGCGAACTATGTCAAGTTAGACCAATAATAAAATTCCATTTTCTTGTTGGTTAGACAATAGTTACTTAGATTTGATGATAAAAATGTACGTTTTCATACTTAGGAATGTAATAGCTTCCCGTTTAACGGAGAACTTTTGTAGACTTTGGAACTAAATTATGAGAGATATTATAAGCATTTTAAGCTCTACAAATTATAAAATCTTAGGTAATTAATTAAAATATAAACTCAATCAACTCTTTTAAATATCATAAACTTTCATAAATTACAATAGTAATCAGGTTGAAAACATTATCAAACACGCCCCTATGTCAATTGTGACTAAACAATTAAATCTTTCATCATTATAGTTTTCCTGCTGGATAAATGCAACGTTTCGATATTAGGATAGTTTCTCAACAAACTGCTTACAGCGAATGCCTTTTCTCCCTCTAAGTATTCATCATCAATATAAACACCTCGAATCCTACCTACCATAAAATTAGTTTTCTTCAATATGTCCCTCACTATTGAAACTATCATATTGAAGTCCGAATCATCAGACATAACAGTGGAATCAAAATAAAAATATGCATTTTGCAATACTTCCACAGATTGACTCTTAGCGTTATAATCATGTACTTTATCGATCATTGAACTCATGTGGTAGTCTAAAGGTATGTTTCTAGTAGCAGTACACTTGTGTGAGTGATCAATGGCATCACATATAATATCTTGAACGAACTCTAAGCCGTTAAAAAACATAAAGACTATCTTTCCAGTATATGTTACTTCATTATTATTATCTTTGTCTTTATAAAAACTAAGATATTCTATTAATTCTTTAAAAGTCTTAAGATATGTAATACTTGAATTCAAAGGTATTTCATCGTTATTCTGTTCGTTTAATTTGCTTAATTTACCTTCTACTTGTGAAACAGTACCATTAGTTACTATCAGAACCTCGTACTCGCAAATTGGAACACACGTATATTTTTGCATCATTCTATAATTTCCCTTATCTTGCCAACCGTTTTGGTACTGCAGTATTAGTGCTTTATATACTAGGGTTCCACTTGTGGGGTTTCCCTTAAATTTTAACTTTTTTGCTTTTTGTAATGTCTCCGATGGAATACAATCTCTCCACAATAACGGTTTTTCTGTATATACATGATTAAAAAACCAAGAATTTAACACATTAACCATGCAATGATTATATTACCAACGCACGTCAGTTTGTATCATGATGCGTCCTAGTATATATTAGTAACCCAGGTCAATGGCATTTTGGAACCCTTCACTTCATTATACGGCAATAGGGTGCGAAATTCTCATCAATTAATACAATTGTGGTGAAGTCTATACCAAAAAATCTAGAGAAATAGGAATATTGTTGGGGGAATATTACAATGGTATATTGGTATACATGGTTACAAGCTTGCAACTGCCATTAGCAAACATTATTAGTACTAAAACCAATTATTAATGCCTTATTTATGGGGTACTAAATCGCCTAAATCTTTACTGCCCGCGGGCCGAAATGATTAAGCGAAATCCAATATGCAGTGAACAGCATTATATTCTGAGGTTATAGAAGGCACACAACAAAAGTCACTCTCGGGGACTAACGGGAACTTAGGGTGCTTCAGCTCCCTAAAGCAAAGGCCGTGTTACCGCGATAGAAATGGACAGGAGCGATGCACAAGAATCATGTAAAGGTGCAATTATTATTGTAGAATGAAGAATAAAAATGCTCCACATTTCAGCTAAACATCCCACCGAATTTAGGTCTTAATATAGACTAAAATCTTGTTTAGGCGCGGATAAAATAGTTGGTTTCTAGAGCTTCTTTCAATATTAGTATCAAATATAAGCAAATTGCATAGATAGAGTGTACTACTGGAATATTGTTCTAATTACAAAATCAAATTGCTGTATTATATTGCGCTAAGATATATTCAATCAACGGGTATAAACATAGATATATACCTGTTATCTACTATTATCGGGGTCTCTATCAGGCGTTGCGTCATTTGTGTCGTTTGCATCATTTGATTCGTGGTTATCGTGAGTGGGGTGGGCTTCAGTGGAAGACAGACCATTATTTATGTCTTCAGTCAGCCCATGGTCCCCATCATATGAAGGGGGTTTTATAGGGATGCTATTTAAAGTTATCCTCTCATGATTGGAATTGGAGTCACTGTATGCATTATAACTGTACTTATCGTTCATATCGTCATCATCGATAGGATTGATTTCCCAGAAATTAGGAGGGAAATCATCATCACGATCGCTTAAATCATTCAGGTCATCGATCTCTGATCTTTCAAGTAAAATATCTGCATTAAATTTGTTGTATGCTGGTGGTGCCGGACCATTCCCTTCAAGAGGACCAAAGCCCCATTTCTTCACATTACCCTCTATGAACACGTAACCCATTTGGCCAACATTTACATGTACCGAGCATAAATTATTAGCACCAATGATAGGAAATATTTGACCCTTATGCAAAATTTTGAAGTTCTTAATATGGCCCCCAATTTTCAGTTCACTCACTTTCTTCCCGTTTCTAGTGAAAAATATCGTTCCGCTTCTGACACGATATCCAACCCCTATCACATCGCCCTCTATGAATTTAGGAAATTGAGGGTCGTTGGTGATCTTGAATGGCTGATTATAGCGCCTGTATCCATCTGAGTCATAACTCACTGAATTCGCGTGTCGTCCTGGTAATCTGAACCACGGATATGGCTTAATACCGAGTCCAATAGATACCACTGTATCTTCTGGGTGTGGCAAATGGTGCATCTTACTCTCGAAGTAGTACACGTCGTTTTTCATCGGTATTGGCAAGTTTGTTTGCGTCGAGCACTCAAACCTCTTGAAAAATGTGATCTCGTAGCGGTTCAAAATCATCATATCATTATTTGCCAACATAGGATCTTTCACAAATTCCCACGCCTTCACTCCTTTCTCCTGTATTGCCAAATTTTGCGACAACGTCAACTCATCTCTCACATAGGGGTTGTTGTTGAGGTATTCCTTTGACTGGAAATATAGCTCCTGCTCGTCCGAATCTAACTCAAGATATACCTGGTTTTCTTCTTCTCTGATCATCTCTCTTTCTGTCAACCTAATCCGTCTTTTAACTACGAAAACTATTATTCCAAAAAACGTCACCATCACACTGAATGTCACCACTGAAAACAAGAATACAGTCATCAAATCATTACTATTCCCGTTATTTCCTTCCCTTTTGCTATAACCGTAGCCTAATGGCTGTGCATAACCATGTCTAGCTGTAAAAACCACCATGTACCATAGTAAACCTGACATATTTCCCATGCTGGTTTTTGTAGGAAACTAATATCTAAGCAAGGATAATATAAATTCTACTATCATTCCCTGATTGGTAGCCGCACGATCATTTTCGCGATAAAAGCTTAGATCGGTAATTATGACCCAAATTGGCAAATAGATAAAAGATAACTGACCCATTAGAACTTGATTCATGACATCTAGCTTTAAGCAATTTCAAGTAAATTGATCTCTGATCACTTTATATTCAGTTTAGGGAAGGATTCCTGAGTGGTAATACAAGTATCTAACGTAAGCTACAAATATTTACTAATACGTGATATTTGGAACCCATTATATCATACAGATAGGTTTTGGCATCTTAGTTAGTTATTGACATTCAACGATGTATAGATATACCACAGGACCATTGCAAATAGCCTTTACGGTGGATTTATCAATTTTGTAGCAAATCGTATACATATGGTTTTGAGGCCAGGGTATGTATATTGCGACAGTTACCATGCAATGAAGAGCCAGCACTGTATTCCCGCGAGTGCTAAGCACTAACTTAGTTGTTACAGAATATGCCAAGGACTGCAAAATAATAGGCCGCACGAGAAGAACACACCAAAGGGAATACAAGATTCTTAATAAGAAATCGGGTGGAACGGAGTGCTTCAATATTTTTTAAGTCCCGGACCCGTTCCATCTATTTTTGGGCTAAGTGAATCACACCATCTAAGCCCCAGACATAATTTAGCACTGAAAGGTTGATTATCCTGTTATACTAATGCAAATCAAGATGGTGCTTCACGTATCAACATCACAATTGAGACTATTAGGGTAAAAATTGGATGCTGTGGGCATTGACGATTTTGAGAGTGTAGGCGATGAGCATCTCTTACACACTGGAAACGAATGATGCGTACACACGAAATATACATTAACATTAAATGGGACCTAAAAAGGCAAATAGACGTTAGATCCACGCAACTGCTCGTGTGGTATGTCATACAACACCACAATGTGGGCTATCTGACGAGAAATATCGCTAATATGGCTGTTGGAATATTAGACGTGATCGCGTTTTGGAACAATTTCTATATTTAGGCAAATACCTCCTACGTTAATATTTTTGTTTTAGAATCGTGATTTATAATTAGAATGTTTCGATAAGTATATAAGCCACCCAATTGTATGGAAACTGGCTTTGAATTTTTAACCTAGAATAGAATAGTAATATGAGAGTCAATTCTTTGTTAAAAATATGTGCACTTGTTCCAGGCGTTTTATCGACCTGTAATCCATTGAAAAGTACGAATTGTGACGCGGATCAAGCGTTAGGTACATCTTTTAAAGAAGATTTTAAGTCTGAATCGCCATACTTTGATATTGTGAAGCCCAATGGTGTATTGTTTAGTGATGATGGATTAGAATTGAAACTTGCTAAGAGATTCGACAATCCAACTTTGCAATCAAAGTTTTACATAATGTTCGGAAAAGTTGAGGTAACGTTGCAAGCAGCAGAGGGACAAGGATTGATTTCGAGTTTTTTTTTACAGTCGGACGATTTGGACGAAATAGATATCGAATTATTTGGCGGAGATGGTTATGAATTCCAGCTGAATTACTTTTCAAAAGGTGATACTACTACCTACGATAGAGGTGAATACCACTCCACTTCTTCCAACCCGTTAAAAAACTTCCACACATATACTATAGATTGGACTCAAGATTCTTTAACATGGTCATTAGACGGAAAAGTTGTAAGAACTTTAGATGCAGACAATCCACAGGGTTATCCACAATCTCCAATGTTCATCAGAATGGGTATTTGGGCTGGTGGTGATCCTTCGAACGAGCAAGGTACTATTGAATGGGCTGGTGGATTGACTGACTACTCAGACATGCCATTCTCCATGTATGTGAAGTCTCTTATTGTCACAGATTACTCTAGTGGTGAGAAATACGAATATGGAGATAATTCAGGTGATTGGACTTCAATCAAGGCTATCGATGGTGAAGTCAATGGTAGACAAGAACAAGCCGAGAAAGATTTTAGTACTTTGCAGAACGGTGGCTCAGTTGATACTGATTTCGAAGCATCCAGTAGCTCGAGTTCTTCTTCTGCTTCTTCTTCCCCATCCTCTTCGTCCGAACTGTTCTCCTCGTCCTCCTCCTCTTTCAAATCTTCATCCAAATCTTCATCCAAATCTTCATCTACAAAATTGACTTCCTCTACCAAATTGGCTTCCTCGTCCAAAGCCTCATCCAAAGCTTCATCTTCAAACTTGGTATCATCCAGTTCCCGCAGAGAGACATCTTTATCGGCCACTACAGATGACTCCTCCACTACAGATAGCTCATCCACTTCAGTATCTTCAAGTTCAAATGAATCGGATGCAGCAAATACAAGTTCTGCAACATCAAGTTCTGCAACATCAACGCCCCCACAAGCCACTACTGCTGAAAATATTGGCAATTCTTTAATCGGATCATCGTTTTCAACCATACTCGCATCCTTTATGTGTTATATATTAATTTAGAGAAAGTACACATGTAATAAAAGGTTCACGATAAGTTATTGGGTTCTTCAATACCAAACAACTGTAGAAGTTCTTTTTTCGATAAGTTGTTACTAATATTCTTTGCGCTAATTTTGGAATCACTTGAAGTTACGGCATTCGCTAGCTGCCTTTTTGTTTCCTGTAACTTCAAGATGTTATCTTCAACTGTATTTTTAACAGTAATTTCATAGATATCAACCGGCTTCGTTTGACCGATTCTATAAACTCTATCTATTGCTTGTTCTTGAATTTGAGGGTTCCACCAAGGATCAAATAGAATTACCTGTGATGCACATGTGAGATTCAATCCAACTGATCCACATTTCAAAGAACAGAGTAAAACATTCGTATCTGAATCATTTTTCAAAGAATTCAAAGCAAAATTCCTAGTTTTAATATCCATTGATCCATCATATGTTAATATCTTATACCCTCTCGAACTAAGAGTATCACTTAATATTTTGAATAGGGATGGAAATTGAGAAAATATGATGGTTTTTCTATCACGACTTGTCGATAAAATCTCCAAAACCTGCTTTATTTTTGAAGACACATAATAATCATCTTCGTGATGTTTCGGTACTTTAACACTTTCGCTGCAAGTTTTACAAAACCTTTTATCGTCATTGGATTCATTATCTGCATTAAGTCGTTTCATACAAACCTCACAATTACTTGATCCCACCGACAATCCGCCCATTGAATCTATTAAGCCCTCTAAAGATGTATCTTTATCATTCGAGGTAGTCAATTTCCCCTCAAACTCCAAGCTGTTTGCGTCGTCTTCAAATAGCAAATTCCAGCTACAACATAACTGCCTTAATCGCAATAAATATACCAACGCACTCATATAATTGATATTTTCATTCTTGGTTTGAGATATTTGCTTCTTCAATCGAAGCGTGGGAGAATTATTTCTAACAACTTCCATTTTTTTTTTGATCGCAGGTCGGTTATTCAAATTTGATAAGATGATATCTTTAACGTTATCATATATAGATCTCTCAAATTCCGAAAACTCAACCGTGACTCGATGAATATTCTTTGGTGGTAATTTGAAGGTATTATGACTGCTACTCAAAATAGCTTTTGTTCTTCTTAGCATCAATTTACTTAGCTCGTCTCTTAATTCAAATAATGCAGCGTATATATCTCTTTCCTGGATATATTGTTGAATTGTATCCAACCATATCTGATCGTCTGCATATTTGCTGACTCGAATAAATTTAAACAATGATTGTAATTCACTAAGGTTATTTTGCAATGGTGTACCTGTCAAGCACCAACGACGATCTGCGACTAAACTGAACACTGCCTTTGCCTGCTTGGAGTTCTTGTTCTTTATTTGATGAGCTTCATCTAATATAACTCTCCACCACTTAAATTCTGGAGAATATAAAGCCGATGGCGACCCATTCTTGTGAAATTCAGAACTTACTGTGGCATAAGTTGTTATCACTATATCATACTCAGCTAATTCTTCATACGTCTTGGGCCTATCTGGACCATGGAATATTAACACACTTAGTCCTGAAGCTTTGGATTCGATTTCAGATTTCCACTGAGTAGTAAGAGACACGGGACATACAATTAGATTAGTCTTATTTTCGGTGCTACCTTTATTCTCTAGTATCATCGCAATAATTTGAATTGTTTTACCCAAACCCATATCATCGCATAATAATCCACCTAAAGAGCTTCCTTTCATCGCCTCACGTCTTTTCAAGAACCTCAAACCCGATACTTGATGAGGTAATAATGGTACGGTCAATCCATCCACTACACAATCTTCGGGTTTCACCTCCTCTTCTTCAAAATCTTGTTCGCCTTTGTGGGCAAGATTGATCAATAATGAGTTGCCTGCACTTTCTTCATCATAAGCTTGCTTAACATCAAAAATCTCTGAATCTTTATTTTTACTATTTGCTACAACAAAACTTGAATTTTTAGTCTTCGAGTAGTTAGCCCATCTATCATGAACTTCAATATTCTCTCTAGATGTATTCTTATTGGTTGGAGGTTTAATTTTTTCTGCTGCAGGATTGGCTACTTTTTTATGACTACCTAGCGATGCGTATATATTACTCTTGAACGTAGTTACAACTCTACTACTGTCATACTGTGTTCCAAATGATCTATTATTGTTCAAAGAAGAAAATTTACCACTTTTAAGATTAGAAATTGATTTCTTGTTTTCAGCCGGACGTATCTGGTCTTCGCCTCTCTCTAGCAGAGATGACTTGAAGTTTTGCCTTGCATTTGTTTTTAGTTCACCGTGTTTAGTTGTTCTGTTCTCTATAGAATCGTATTTTGATTTGATAATTGGAAATTGTGGTTTTGGTTTATATTTCTGTTTTCCTTTTTGTTCTCCATTATGTTTATCATTAGAGTTATCATTAGATTTTATAGGACTATTTACGCCTGATTTCGATTTCCCTTGAGTATGTTTGACCCGTATTTCATCTTTTCCCTCATTTATTGATAATTCGCCGAATGCTAGCGATATATCAGGAGGTTTCAGATTCATCAAGTGGAAAATTTAAAAGTATTTTTGTATTGGCTTTGCTAACTTCTTTTGTTATAGAATATTTTGCAAGCACGATTAATTTGAACTAGAAAAAAAATGCGACCTCGGTGAGGGTCGAACTCACGATCTTGAGATTAACAGTCTCACGCCTTAGCCAACTTGGCCACGAAGTCGTATTTCCTTTTAATTATTATTTCCGTATTCTAGTACAATTTTACATATTTCTATATTATGGTTCATAATTCTTAGAATTAAATTATAGTAAACCAAATAACATGTTGAAAGTAAACAAGAAGTAAGAAATTAGTTATGAATACCTAAAAGCGATTATGTGATTTTAAAGGGATTTTTGTTGCAAATTTTAAACACCGAAAACGCAACTTGACAAAAGAATCATTCTAAAGCATATTAAAATCGCTTAAAATATTTATCTTATTTGCCTTTCGTCCTTGAATAGCAAGCTATATACACCTTCAAGTTTCCAGGCATTCCGACGATTTTATATTACTTTTTACATATTTTTCGTAAAATCCTATTTTTACCATAATTATCAGAAATTGCCAAAAATAACTAATTATTATGCGAAACTACATAATTAGAAGAGCTTAAAGAACAGTCGATAGTATTATTAAATGATGATATGCTATATTAGCAAGGTATCAAACGATGGATAGTAGTTTATTTATCCAGGCTTTACTTTAGAAGAATGTATATCAATGGATGGTTATTAGGAGTTCCTTTATATACATCAATTAATCTGGTTATTAGTAGTTACATTTTTCTTCATTCAAATAATATTTTAAAAGTATATTTCTTCTATATAATCGAACCTATTTAAACTTTTTTTGTTGGAACGTCAGAAGATAAAATTTAAGAAATAAAGATTAAACATCAAGAAGTGGGTATAAAAATAAAGGGTATTTTTCAAAGAATACAAATATCTAATTGTAATCTAAGCTTAAAAGTTACAGCTCAAGTCGTACTTAGGCTTGTTGTTAGAGTCAAAGACACCCCAGTGCTTTTCAACATCAGAAGTACCAGAGGTGTCTGGCTTCCATGCTTCATCGAATGCTTCGAAAACAGCAACGTTAACACCCCATCCTCTCATAGCACAGATAGCATTTTGCCAGTAGTTCTTAGCGTTTTCAAGAGTTGGGTCAGCAGATTCGAAGTTGGTACCTTCAGTTGGCCATCCGGTCTCACCAACCCAGAAATCGATGTCAGTACCCTTGGCGGTTTGGATGGTTTGCAAAGCTTGCATGATGTCATCGAAGAAAGAGTAAGAAGCATTCTTACTGGTTTGTCCTTGCCAGTACGAGAAAGCATTGGCGAATACAAAGTCAGCAGCATCAATAGCTGGCTTGGAACCACCGTCGACTAAAATGTTCCATGAGTCAACAGTACCAACTTGAACAGAAGAGTAAGACTTACCGTTCTTATCATTAATATCCTTCAAGGTGTCCTTGATGTCTTGGATCTTGTCGGCTAATTCATCAGCAGTCAAGTCTCCTCTGTACAAAGCTTCCGATCCAACTGTGAAAACCTTGACAGTGTCAACAGAAATGTTAGGCAAGTAGTCCTTCAAAGCTTGTTTTTCTTCAGCGAAGTGAGCATCGTCGTTTGGCCAGATACCGAACATAACTTGGAATCCGGCTTCTTCAGCCGCTGGTCCTAAGTTTTGCAAAGTGTTACAGTCAGAAACAGCGTATGTTTTGACAATCTTGGATTGTGATTCTAAAACAGAAAAGTCACTTCCGTATTCATCGGATGATTTACAGTTACCGGAGTTATCCTTAACACCAATATTGAAAGCAAGCTAAAAATCTGTTAATATTACACCCTCTAAATTCCCCAATTTGCCGATCAAATTCAAAAAAAAAACACTTACATCTCCAATAGCAGAAACTGATGAAACAGCTGCAGCAAGAACAGTCAAATATTTGAATTGCATTTTCAGAACTATCTATTGATTAAACGAATGTACTAATTCTTAAAAGAGCTGAAATAAAACAAATAAAACAAATTAAATCAGTGAATATTCTATAAACAAATTCCTCAACATCCTTACAGAAAATGTTTACAGTTCTAGACTTATTATGTTCTAAATTTAGAAAAGCAAACAAAGACTCAAATATACGCAGAGTAAATGAGCAAGCGAGGGCTTATGTGGTGGAGGGATGTGATGTCAATACAAAGCAGGTGAACAGCGCGCGTAAATTACAGCACTAACATATATATACGGGTTTTTGCATATATATAGTCTATGGTTAATAGTATGGTTAGTGGTGTACCTTCGCGAGACTGATAAGCGTAGCATCTTCCACTTTTACGCCTTTTGGGACTGGCAACTCGCCGTCAAACATCTGGGACACATTTTCAACGCCGGGCAAGTTGGCTTTGTCGTTCTGGAAACTATAGTCTAAATCTTTGTAGTTACCGAAAAGTAGGAGAATCTTCCCGTCTTTGGACGAGAGGTCAGGGTTTTTGTTTATGGAGTTTCTGGCTTCAATTGTGTCGTTGGAGTTGAAGTAATCGTCGCAGTTGACGTAAATGGTGGAGGTGTAGCCTTCTGGGAATGAGCTTTGGGTGAAAATGGAGCTGAAGTTTGCACAGTACCTGACATGGTATCCGAAGGACAGTTTGCAGCCGATCAAGCCGTAGGCCTGGAGAGGAGAGACGATTTTTCTGTTCTTTAAGTCCACTGTGACTCTGACATTTACGGGGACTTCGTGGTCCAATACGAACGGTTCTGCGTCGCCAATATTGACGTATTTGGTGACGGACAATTTTTTCAATGCACTGACCTTTTTGTTTTTCTTAGTGACTTTTGGCGTTGCCTTGAGGATAGTGAGACCTTCTTTGAAGTCTTTGGAGACTTCATTATTGGACATGAATGGGAGGGTCGATATTTTGGGAAGTTTTTGGGCATATTTGAACTTAGTGCTGAATTGGTTATTTGCAAAGACTGATTTGACCAAATATGGGGGTGTCATGAAGTACTGCAACAAAGTAGCGAAAAGCAAAGTGTTGTTTTCATTAATATCAGACGAGAGATCCGTAGGAGTCTCGGGTTCTTTTGTTTTTTCAACGCTTGGCTTCACTATATCCTCATCGCTGAAGTTGAACTTGATTTTTTTACCACCTTTGTTACTGCCTAATTCTACGACCTTGGTAGCCTCTTTTTCTGCAAGCTCTTGTTTCTTGGATGACGAGGGTACGTCTAATACCACAATTTCAGCTACGTTATAAATAGTAGCAGCTTTGGCTATTTGATATGCAATAAATGTTATTTGTTCTAAATTCTTAGCATTTGCGGCTGATATTATAGTAGATGGAACACATATGGAGTATTGGGTTTCTGGAATTGCCTTAACGGGCTTTTTAACAGGCTTTTCTTCCTTGGCTTCTGTTTTTCTTTTGGCCATGACTAATAAATAAACTTGGGGATGATATTAGAATTATCATCAAAAATAAATTTTCAAGAGCTCATCTTAAATGCGCGCAGTATCTAATCCAGCTTGCAATAAGACAGAAGACAATCATTTATTAATTTCAACATATTCTACAGGTCTGATTACAACCTTGCAAAGGCAATGGTAAATAATTGTTGTATTAATAAATCTACGATATAATTGATATTGACAATAAACTAGTTAAATGATAGCTGACGGGACAAACATGAAGATTGGTCCGAAACTTAAGCTTCAGTGGTTTCTGCTTCAGCAGCTTCAGCTTCAGCTTGATCTTCCTCGGCTTCAAGTTTGGCAATCTTGGCCTTTGCCTTTTCAATGTTGACTTTAGTTTGTTCTTCTTGTTTGTCTTCAAGGGCCTTTAAGGTTTCCTTCAAGGTGTCTATGGTTGAAGAAACATCGTCAGCTTGAGTAGGTAATGGGATACTCAAATCACCTAAGGCAACAATAACATCTGGTTCGACAGTAAAGTTCTTAGCCTTAGACTTCTTTTGTTTGGAGGCCTTCTTGGACTTAGAACCTTCGAAGAAAGATTCTTGTTCTTTTTTAAGAACAACAACATCTTCTGGCATTTCAATCTTTCTACCGTTTCCGGAGCTATTGACGTTACTATTAGTAGCAGTAGCAGACTTCTTTGGTTGTGGCTTAACGTAAGATGGATCGAAGTAAGCCAATAAAGTATGGATAGAGTTGATTTCGGTGGTGAAAGCAGGAACAGAGGCTTCAGACAATTGTTTTTCGGCTTGTTCCTTTCTCTTTTGCTTCTTTTCTTCTAATTGTTGTTGTTTGGATTCTTCTTCTCTCTTCTTTCTTTCTTCAGTCATCAAGGTCTTGAATTTTTCGAATTCAGCGTCAAATTCAGCTCTCAACTTTCTAATTTGATCGTACTTAGCGTCCTTGTTCTTCTTGATTTCATTTCTCTTACCGAACAATTCGTTTCTCTTGTTAACGACCGACTTGTTGTCATCGTTTATTTGGTCCAATTCCTTTTGAATTTTCTCAAATTGCTGTTGAACTTCCTTATTTTGAACTGCGTTCAACTTCTTCTTCAACTCAGCAATCTTGGCCTTGTCCTGGTCGATCAGCTCTTGTTGCTTTTCGATAGATCCAAAGTCCTTACGCAATTTACGTAAAGATGACATTTCCTTGACATATCTTCTTTCATCGGCCAATTTCAAGTCACCAGCATCAACCAACTTGTCCAAGTAGTTGACTCTCGAGTCAATTTCTTGCACATTCTTAAATGCGTGTTTGGAGGTTTTGGTTTGGATTTCGGAAATCTTTCTCTTCAATTGTGCTTCAACACCTTTGATTTGATCCAAAATAGCACCTCTTTCATTCTTGATAGTGCTTTGCTTACCAACTAATTCCTTTAATTGCCCTTGCAATTCCTTTCTTCTTTCAATGACTTTTGGGTCGGTGACGACCTTGTTAATTTGTGCGTTGATTTCATTGTTTGTTAAGTCCAACTTTTTAATTTCATTTTTCAAACCTTCGATTTCTTGTTTCAAAGCTTTGTCATCTGGACGTTTGATAAAACGTCTGTTAGGACGTCCAGTAGAGTTTTCGGCGACGCTAGACATATCTGACTTATTCAATTGTGGGGTGGTTTCGTTGTGGTCTGAAATAACGAGATCAATTGTAGAAGCGACGGCTTTGAGTCGACAATTTTTTTCAGGCCAAATTCGAAAATCTTCGAGAAAGCCCAGGGCTTCGCAATTTTCATTACTACTTAGTCAAAATACTCCATTTATAGCATTTACATAGTAACTAAGCCATATATAAGTAGACTCTACTATTTAAACACGGATAATCTTCGTGGATTTCTAAATAGATTGATATTGGCGATAATAATAGCCAGTTATCGTGGATTGAAGACGATGTTTGTCGTATAGAACTTTTTTGTTCAGCCGATCGCGTTTATCTGAAAATTTATTTAGTACCCAATTTTTAACATCATTAAAAACGTTTTCACAACATAAGTATTAAACGAACACCGACGATAGATATGTCAGATTACGCCAAGTTAGTAGCCGAATTATCGGGAGATGATATTTTGAGTAAGTGGAATGAAGTTACCCCGTTAAAACAGATTTCGGGGGTTCCGAAATCAGCTGGTTCAAGCTCAGACGGTTCAGGCATCGACGAAGGGATATTTGAAGGACACAACGAAGAACAAATTAAATTGATGGACGAATTGTGCATTGTATTAGACTACGAGGATAAGCCTATCGGAGCGGGTACCAAGAAATTGTGCCATATAATGACCAACATCAACGAAGGGTTGTTGCATAGAGCGTTTTCTGTGTTTCTCTTCAACGAGGACGGAAAGTTGTTATTGCAACAGAGAGCTGAAGAAAAGATTACATTTCCAGAGATGTGGACCAACACCTGCTGTTCACACCCATTGTGCGTGCCAGATGAATTAGGTATAACGGCACACGGTGGAAGCTCGAACCAAAACGACTTATCAACCGCCATCGCAGGAGCAAAGGTCGCAGCACAGAGAAAGTTAGAGCACGAACTAGGCATCCCTTACGGCGATGCTCCTCTTGCTGATTTCCAGTACTTGACCAGAATCCACTACAAGTCGCCTAGTGGGGGTGACGACTCCAAATGGGGTGAGCACGAGATCGACTACATCTTGATTTTAAGAACCAAGAACGATATTACTATCAATGCCAACTACAACGAGGTCAAAGATTACAAGTACGTGAGCCAGGACGAATTGAAGCAGATGTTCAAAGATGACTCGTTGGTCTTCACTCCATGGTTCAAATTGATCTGCCAAACTTTCTTATTCAAATGGTGGGGTAATTTGGACGACTTGCACTCTTTCAAAGACGATGAAATCCACCGCCTACTCTAATATAATTCCTAGTAAGCTCTGTATAAATACATATTCCCAACTTTCACTCAGACTCGCGTCCCCGAGTCATTTTGTAGAAGGTCTTTTGACTTGGCCGGGATGAACACTGAAAGTGACACAAAATCCCAAAAGTTCTGTTCACAGAGGAGAAGGAAATTTTACGGTTCCAATTTCCATAGTCTCTTACTATATATATTGGACATAGAAGTGTATTAGAGTGATAGTACCTTGTTTACGGGGAGATAAGGAAGATTAGGAAAGTAGAATATAAATGATTTCATTAAGAAGCATACTGAGAAGTCCTGCGGTTCAAGCAGCACGGATCTATCGTACGTTAGCCACAGCAGATACGTCGGGTATCAATGAGCAAGCTAAACCTAAGACCAAGAGAAAGAAGACAGTTTTTTCGGATGCATTAAACAAAGGACCATCTTTTGAGGACTTTGTGAACGGAAAAGCAGCGGATATGTTGGTTGATCCATTGGAAGCGGCCAGACAAGACCCGAACCAAAGATTGCCCAAATGGTTGAAGGTTCCAATCCCTAAGGGAAAGTCGTTCAACAACTTGAAAAATGACGTGAGAGAGTTGAAATTAGCCACGGTGTGTGAAGAAGCTAAATGTCCAAACATTGGTGAATGTTGGGGAGGAAAGAAATCAGAAGCTACGGCCACCATCATGTTAATGGGAGACACCTGTACGAGAGGATGTCGTTTTTGCTCTGTCAAAACTAATAGGACACCAGCCAAACCGGACCCTATGGAACCGGAGAACACTGCCGAAGCTATTAGTAGATGGGGGCTTGGATATGTTGTTTTGACCACAGTCGACAGGGACGATTTAGTGGATGGTGGTGCCAACCACTTGGCAGAAACAGTGAGAAAGATCAAAGAAAAGGCCCCACAGATTTTAGTGGAAGTCTTGGGGGGTGACTTTAGAGGGGACTTGGATATGGCTGCGATTTTAGCTAGATCCGGATTGGATGTGTATGCCCACAACATTGAGACTGTTGAGGCTTTAACGCCGTACGTTAGAGACCGTAGGGCCACATATAGACAATCGTTGTCCATATTAAAAAAGGCAAAGGAAACAAAGCCTTCATTGGTGACTAAAACTTCGATTATGTTAGGGTTTGGTGAAACCGACGAACAGATCATGCAAACATTGAAGGACTTGAGAGAAATAAATTGTGATGTCGTGACATTCGGCCAGTACATGAGACCTACGAAGAGGCATATGAAGGTGGTCGACTACATCAAGCCTGAAAAGTTCGACTACTGGAGAGACACTGCTTTACAAATGGGATTCCTTTATGTTGCCAGTGGTCCTTTAGTCAGATCGTCTTATAAGGCAGGTGAGGCCTTTATTGAAAACGTCATTAGGAAGAGAAGACATAATGTTGGTGAATCCCCAAGATTGGCCCAAGAAGTTAATCCTAAGATTATGTCCCAATCCGCTTGATGAGAATATCACTTTAAAATATAAAAAAAAGTTTTTTCATTCTATACCTCGAGGAATCTGTTTAGATAACTTAATAGACCGTAATATAACAGTCCTTGTACTTATATGATACCCCGTAGAGCTATTTGTAGTCTAACCACCTTGACAATAGACTACCACAGAAAGTTGCAAATAATAATTTTCAAACGTACACAAAATCGAAAAACCAAAACAAAGCTGCATCGTCTGGATCAACGTCACTCAATTGCTATTATTAAGAAATTAGTTCTATAGCATACGAATAACCCTCTATACTAGGTACATAAAGCCAGTTGATAAAAGGAGGCGTATATTTGATTTCAACTAGATATTTTTTTAAAAAATGTCCAACCTACGGGAGACCCCTGATAAAGATGATAGCGATGAAGAGTCATTGATCACACAGTTTGAAACAACATTGACAATTAGACCTTCGTCGAATGAAGCACACAATGATGGAGATATATCTATTGACCATACCACATTTATTCATAATAACACATTTGGTAACTATACTAGAGATCAGAGCATTGTTGACATTGATGAATTACAAGAGGAGGAGGTTGCGCTGGAACAGATACCTAGGTTTAAAACAAAAAAGAACTTACAGCCAAGTCTTGCGGCTAGGGTTACCAAGTCACAATCACTTAGTCCAAGCCCTACTCCCAGTGCTGTAGATTTAAAGTACGAGAGACTTTTGGCCCCTTCCCCATTAATTGATTATTCGTTAAGCCGATTCACCAAGATCTTTACTGAATTCTTGAAGTCTAATCCACATATCCAGAGGGAATCGCCTAGGTTCCGTAAGAATAATGATAAAACATTGATTGTTTTATCACCGTACTCGGCTGAACATGCATTTGGAAGGAAATGGGTCTCTAAGTCGTATCTTAGCACCATTTTTGAGAGACCACAGAGATTACTAGCATCTTGCATAGGGATTTCATCCGCAATTACAATGTTTCCATTCTTCTACAAACTAACCAATTCCACCAAGAGAGGATCAATTTTCTCCTCACATGTACGTAAGATACATGGCAAAACTTGGCCCAAAAAGTTGTACGACCTATGTTTAGCATCGCATGAAAAGTTACAGAATGATGACTTGGAAGTTCCTGAAGATTGGAATACGGGAGATATATATTTGACGCCCAAAACTATAAATGCAATTGAGGGTGTTATCGGAACCATCGAGACTGCAGTTGATTCATTGTACATGGACAAGCATGATAGCCATAATTTAGCATTTGTTGTTATTAGACCTCCAGGTCATCACTCCCACGCGTGCTTACCTAGCGGGTTTTGCTTGTTAAATAATGTTCAGATTGGTATAGAATATGCCTTCGAACGTTACGGCATTACTCATTGTGCGATATTGGATATCGATTTACATCATGGGGATGGATCTCAAGATATTTGTTGGGAAAGAGCTGGATTCACTGGTGACTATGGAAAAGAAGAAGATGATGAAATTGACGGACAAGGTCCAAGAGATGATTACGGAAAAAGATTTGCTACTTATCCAAAAGTTGGCTACTTTTCATTACATGACATAAAGTCATATCCAACTGAATTAGGATATGCCACAAAGGAAAACTTAAAAAATGCATCTACCTGTATTATGGATCATGACCTTAATATATGGAACGTTCACCTCCAAGAATGGTCCACTGAAGAAGAGTTTTACAAGCATTACCAAATAAAATACGTAAACATTTTGAATAGAGCAAATCAATTTTTGAATCATGCCAAAAAGCAGTATGATAAAGAGTATCAGGAGTATTTGGCTAATTTAGCCAAGTATAATAAATATTTATTGAAGCCCCATTTATACAATCAACCACTTTCAAAACCGGCTCCTCCTCCACCATTTAAACCTTTAATTACTATTTCTGCTGGATTCGATGCTCTGGAGTATGAAAATCCTCAAATGCAAAGACATGGAATTAACGTTCCTACCTCCTTTTATGCCACATTCACAAAAGATGTTGTAAAATTAGCTAAAATTCACACCAACGGAAAGATTGTTTCATTTTTAGAAGGAGGCTACTCTGATGGAGCATTATCCACCGGTATATTTTCCCATCTTATTGGTTTAACCAACAACCCCAATGATTCCCATGATGATGAACTCTTATGGAACCCAACTTGGGGAAGTGAACAAGTCATGAAGGAATTAGTCAAAGGCTGCAAAAAAACCTGGGTACCTTACAAGAAACCTCAAACAGATGTTACTATTTGGGCCAATGAGGTTATCAAACTCGGTAGATCCATGATGCCAAATTCAATTTTACCGTCAGGCTATATCTATCAATATGAAGAACCTTCGGATAAGCTTGTAAAATCAGAGTATGTGTACGAAGACCCTGTGCCTGTAAATAAAATGGTAAAAGAAATTCTCGACAGCGATGGAAATGCATTAAAGGAAGTTTCCTATAGTCCTTTGAAAAATGATCCTGAAGACAAACGAAGAATCGTTCGTCATACGAGGGCATATTATAAGAGATTAGCATCTGCTCAAAAACAACAAGAAGCCTCGAACTAGTAATGTCTCATTTACCATTCATTTATTTCAAGTTTAGCATATTCATATATATATATATATCAGTATCGATAAAGCTAAAATTAGGTACCAATACTTACCTTGCTTGTAAAAAACTGCAACACTCGATATATTTATTTAGTATTGATCGTTCACTGTATGTTCATTAGTTGTAGTAAGCATATAATACCCCATATATTCTTTTTTTCATATGATCCATATCGTATGCTTTTGTGAACACAACAAATGCCTCGTATTCAAATTTGAAAATTCACGCGTGAAAGACTAAACATCATAATTTACTCTGACAGATAGTTTTTTTGACATTAACAGCGTCGCATAAAGTTAGGCGTATAAGTGGCGGTATAGTATCTTTCAATGATGGAGGGCTTACGTATACATAAATCTGACAGTATGAAAGAGATATTGAAACACCAGTCAGAAAAAAATAGCAAAGACCACCAACCTTTCAGTGCCAGCATGGATAGATTGAAAGTAACGGATGAATATATCAAAAAGCTAGAAAACGAGAAGAAAGAGTTGCAAGAGAAATTATCCCGACAGGAGAAGGTTATTGGTATATTACAAGGTCAATTGACAGCTAATGGAATCCCAATACTTTCAGGGACCATATCTTCTATATTGAGCGGAGAGATTAGTGAAGCGCCTTCAACTGCGTCTAAAGAATCGAATGAAGAAGATATACCACAGCGTTCTGTAAAACGGCAATTGACTCCACAGAGAGGTCTTGCAAATAAGACCTCATCAAGCTCATTGACGTCAAACCGAAGTCTTCATATTCCAAAATCTCCAACAGGCCATTTATCACCCACTTCACCCACTGATAAAGCAAGGGACTACGAATCCAATAGGTCTTCTGTATATTCAGATATTGATGACGGACTATCATACAAGAAAAGTCTTGCACAGTTAGAAGACACCAAATCAAGAAATAAAGATAATGCAAATGAAACAAATGAGACGAACCATAATGACACTATTAATGAGAATCCAAATTCAAAACAGATTGAAGAAGCTGATCGTACGTTTGGACCGGGCGATGAAAGTTCGATTAACACAGTTTTGGAGAACACAAAGGTCAAACCTGCAACTGATGGGGCTTTGGACAATAAGCTGTCTATCAATGATAGCTTATCTACAAAGAAAGAAATTTCTACAACCAATTTACTCACAAATAATGAAATGAAAGACATTGGTCTGGTGACGCAACATAAGAATACTAGTACTAGCAGTTTCAACTCAAACTACAAATCGAGAATCAAATTACCCCCAAGCTTACAGCCACCCCAAAAACCAGGTAAGGACTTATCTATTGACACTTCTATCGCCTCATCAGCTGGACAGAAACTGCTTAATAGTTCTGATAGAAATGATACTATTGGACGGCAAATTTCTAATGATCAAATATCTATTCAATCTCTGATAACAACGCCATCAATTATGGATGCTCCCCCAAGTCAAAGTACCCCAAAACTTGGTAGTGATACTGGAAGTTTTAGGAAACTTCCATTGACCCCAGAAATGGGTGGTTTCAGTGGAAGGTTTGCGCAACGATCAAATGATCAACTTACCGGGGAATCGCAAACTAATTTTCAACAACCTTTGCCTGATCATGAATCTACTCTATTACGGACTCCTATAACCAACGAGTTTTTGGCACATGATTCTGAATCATTGTCAAGATTGTCTACTCAGACTCCTAATTCTAGCTTCCAAGTTTTACATACCCCTAAAGCAGAGGAAGATGACAGTGCGCTATTTATTAAACCTGATGAGTTTCAAACGATAAGTCTTACGGTGGTTAGTACCATAAATACAAGCAATACTTCATCATCGAAGAAAGATGATCCGGCATGTACTATATCAGTTAACGACAGAGAATCAAAGAAGGAAATGTGGCGAATTCGTAAGACTTATTCTCAGTTGGTAGCTTTTGATAATGAAATTAGACCAATAGTTGATTACTTTGGTTTACCACCAATACCTGATAAGTCTTTATTCTTGTCTACTTCCCCAAATAAAGTTGATGCTCGTAAAAATACTTTGCAAAATTATTTCAATACAATATTTTTAATGCCCCATATTCCTCACATTATCTTGTATAGGATTTGCAAATATCTTTCATTAGATTTCATTAATCCCTTAGATGATTTTAGAAGTGGCGCAAGAAAAGAAGGCTATTTGATTCGTCGTTATAAGGGATTGGGTTCATCTTGGAAAATTAGATGGTGTCAAGTCGATGGTCCATTTTTGGAAATATATGAAATACCTGGGGGAGTATGTTTAGAACAAATCAAGTTGAGAGGTTCTCAGATCGGGAAACAGACAAACGATTCAGTAGCGGAGGAAAGAGGCTATAGACACGCTTTTTTAATAATGGAGCCTCAGAAGAAAATATCGTCATCATCGAAGTATTTCTTTTGCGCAGAAAGTGATGAAGAAAGAGATGACTGGGTTGAAGCATTAGTTGAATTTAATGAAATTGGAGATACTTCTATGACTTCTTACGGCTCAAATGATAATGATAATTCCTTTTCGACAGATCTCGATGGGCGGGCGAAGGAAAATCAGGAAGATGAAATAGTCAAACAATATTCCTCACAGACTTCTAATTCACAGACGGACTTTGTAGGTGGTTATCAATATCAACATAGCACTTCAAGCATTGACCTTCCAAATAATAATAACTCCGAAAAGGCAACCCAGAAAGAGTTGAAGGAGGCTAAAAGATTAAAGAAAAGAAGTATATTTCCTTTCCGTAACAAGCTAAATTCTCTGATATTTGATACGAACGCTCCAGAGTCGGATCTGTCTCAGACAGTAATCGGATCACAGCCACAACAAGAACAACAAGAATCAAACATACAGCTGTATTTAGACCTGATGAATTTGGATGATGATCTAACTAAAGCAATATTTGGACGAGAACTTTCAGTTGCATACGAATTATCTAATCATAAGCTCTTTGATAGAAGCATTCCTAGCATTTGTTATAGATGCTTAGATTTCTTATTAAAAGCAGGTGCTATATATGAAGAAGGTATATTTAGATTAAGTGGGTCTGCGTCTAGCATTAGGCAATTGAAGGATCAATTTAATACTAATTTCGACATAGACTTATATGAATCTCCATTACAGCCTGACATGCATACAGTATCTGGATTATTGAAGACTTACTTGAGAGAATTGCCAACTCCAATTTTAGGAGGCCAGCAATATAATGACTTGAAACACATAACTGATACTAGAGGTGAAGCAAGTTCAAGATCGGAATTAGCGTTGATATTCCGTGATTATTTAAGTGATTCGACAAATATTGATGATATCCATTACAATGTGTGCTACGTAATCTTCAAATTCTTGAATCAAATTATAGCAAATAAAGGGACGAATAGAATGAATTTAAGAAATGTGTGTATTGTTTTCGTGCCTACATTAAACATATCTGTGGAGGTTTTGACAACTCTTTTAGTTGATTTTGATTGTATATTTGAAGGAGGATCACCTATTGCTAATGAAAAGAGAGAAGTTCTAGACTTATATATCCCTAACTTTTAATTCTAATACTCTTATATAAATTGCTTCTTGTATTATAATATAATTTATCATATAGTATACAATTCGAATATTAAGGTATTCTAAATAGAAAATACTCTTGAAAACTTCAGATCTCCCCAAGCTCAATTCAATTATAAAGTTTTTAACGATATTCACGAAAGACAGATAAAATAAAGTATAATAATAATCTCGGAATCGTCAAGTTTATACGATAAGGCATAGGTTACCATTCACTCTCCCCAGTAGCTTTCTGGAACACGTAATCTCTTCCATTAATGTTAGCTACCCCTTCTTTCAAATTGGACTTCCATTTGTTCTTAACCCTTTGAACTTTATCATACAAACATAACATAATTTGACCTTCTTGGTCCCCATCTTCCTCGTCCGATTTTTCACTCTCCAAACCCTCATCCAAATCGGAATTGATATCATCCGAGTCATTGAAAATATCATCATCATCATCATCATTTTCGTCATCATCATTCCCATCCGCCTGGGTGATATTTTTATTATTTGACCCTTGACGATCTCTTTTCAACTTATTCATTATATTGGTCGCTTGATCAGTATGCATAGTAAATTCGAAAGTTCCATCAGCCTGATTAATTCTTGGAAGCATTAATCCCGTACCGTTATCGTCGTACTCTTCCTTAGGAGCCGGATCTATATTTGGAATTTGAATATCACTATTATTGTTACTACTAAGTCCTGTGGTATTATATGATAACTGGGAATCAGATTGCATATTGGGTAATTCTAACACAGAACCGGTGTCCAATGGCAAAGAATTATCACCTAAAACACCCCCAGTAGGTTCTTCTGAATGCGGCGGTAATTGATTATTATCTATTTCATAAGCATTGGCTTGTTCGTCATCCCAGGTAAATTTGGACACACCAGACTGGCTTAGCTTTTCACACCATATTTTACGTAAATCCTGTAACGTAGACTCATCAATTCCACTATCCTCAAAATCTTGCCTTGAATCACTAATCACTTCTTCGATGATAGCTTCATATAATTTACTTGCTTCAACGTTCGACATTATTTTCTCACTCCTCGTAGTTAATGAATTCTTTGACTTTTAAAATATATTTTTTTTAGTAAATCTCTATCGAATAAAACGAGTCAACAATAACAATAACCACAACAACCGTATAATCTATTAAGTTGTAAGTTTGATTCTCTTGATATTTGCCTTTAATTAATTATTTCATTAATTTGTCTGCTCAATTTATACCGACTAAAACGTGACACAAAAGCGAGAGCTCTCAGTCTACTAGGTTGCATAGTTTGCCATGTATTTTATGTATTAAATTATATATCCTAATATCTCAGAGGTTTCTTAATTCCTGATTTCTTGGGACTTAGCTTCTTCTTAGAGCTAGGATCAGAGCCGGATTGATATTCATCGATTAAACGCAACAATTGATTTTTTTCCATATTAACAATCTCTAGTTTCTTCTGCAAACTATCAATATCTCTAGCTTGTGACTTCTTTTCAAAATGCAAGTTATCAATTTGCTTTTTGAAACTAGCTCTTACTTGATTAACCTTCAATTCATGTTTCTTTGAATATTCGAAGTAAAGTTGTTCAGCCACTTCCTGAATTCTTGCGTTCGTTTTCGCTTGGCCCTCAGAAACTTGCTTTTTCAAATCTTCAACTTGTTCATTCAAAGAAGAGTCTTTACTCTCAGACTGGAGGGATTTAATGTCTTCCAAGGCCTTCGAATAATCCTTTTCGTAATCAGCAATAATTTGTTTCTGCTTATTTACTTTTTGGACCAATTCTCCCATTTTCTTAGTATCACCACTTATAATTTCATCTTTTTCAGTATTAATAGACTTTAACAAATCCACTTGTGTTTCAGACTCACTTACATTCTGATTAAGCTTTTCGATTTCTTGAATTAATTCATTTACTCTATTCTGCAATGCTTTGTTTGCTTCATTAGACTTATCTAAATCTTTCTGTAAACCATTGATATTGTCATTCAATTCATTTCTAGCATCATTATAATTATTCAATTTGTTCGTTAAGTCCTCAATTTCAGTCTTTGATTGCTGCAATTCTCGTTCCAGGATCTTAGTTTCTTCTGTTATGCGATCAAGCTTAGTTAATAGCTCATCCTTTTCAGTCATTACTAGTTTGATTTCTCGTACTTTGGCATCAAGGGTACTTTCAAGATTCGTTATTTTATCCTTAGCAAGATTCTCAAGCTTGTCTAATTCTTCAAGCAATTCTTGTTGTTTTGAATTTATTTCCTCTAACCCGTTGTTTTCCCTTCCCAAGCGTTCAGTCTCATTGAGTAATTCTTCCTTTTCGCTTAATAAATTTTCAACTTTAATGTTATAATCGATATTCGCATCGGTTAATGAGGATATTTCACTATTCTTTGCTTTGATTTCATCGTCAAGGGTTTTTATTTGAGTTTCATATTCTTTCTGTGAAATGCTTTTGTCTTCGACACTCTTTTCTAATTTTTTAATATGTTCTCTTAATGATTCACCTTCTTGGATGACAGATTCCAAATTCTTTGCTATGGATTCGCATTTACTTTTACTCTTTGATAATCTTGATTCTAATTGAGTAACGTTATTCTCTTTGATTCTTAAAGCCTTTGTCATCGACGCTAACTCCCGTTCATTGTGTTTGAGTTGTATTAACAATAAATTCTCATTTGCAGCCAATTTTTTCTTATCCTGCTTCAATTCCTTAATTTTTTGATCATATATCAAAAATTTATTATTTGTAGCAGACAACTCTTCAGAGAACCTTAATATCTCTTGATTTTTGTTATTGATAACTTCCTCCAAATTCACAACTTCCTTGAAATGATCATCTTGAACCTTTTTTATATGATCTAGCGAGAAAACTGGTTTTGAATTTGGTGACAACAAGAAATTGATTGTTGGTTCATCTTCTAATTCATTAAATTCTAAATCAGAATTTTCGTCCTCGATCTTATTAGGTGATGCATGATCTTCATTTTGTTCATTATTGACCGATAACCTATGATTTTTTAATGGACTAATTGCTTCCTTTAATCCATTATTATCGGGAATATTTTCTTGAATGCGGTGTTGTTGATTGGTTTCGGGACTTTTGGCGATTGGCTCGGTATATCTCTGAGGCGTAACATAATCAACCTCATCAGTAATCTTTATGATTCTACTGAGTTGGGTGCTTTCATTGCCACGAAATTTTGACAATGTTGTGTGCGATGTATTAACCTCATTATTGTAGATATCGCCATCACTATCTTCATCAATGACCGTGGGCTCCTGTAATTTAGCAGGTGAGGCCCCAGAGCTGAAGCGACCAACTAAATCTTCTTTATTAAATACCTGATCAATTTGAACCAGATGCTCATCATCAGAATTATGATGTGAAATTTCTGATTCATTAGCATTAGTGATGACCTTGGCAATCTTGCGAGAATTCTCAATAGTAGAATCTTCAATGCTACGTTTGTCCGTCTTAGAAGGGCTACTTTTGGGTGGAGAACTCTCCACATCTTTTGCAAGTGATGAATTGATCTGCTTTATGGGAGTATCTATTTTTGAAGGTGACGACTCAAACGGACTTTTATGCGATATAGATGAATTCACCTCACTAGATAATTGACTGGCTTGAATATTTCTACCAGAATTATACAAGTTCTCCTTATTAGATGGACTTCCATGGCGACTTGACGACTTTAGCTCATATAACCTGGCGTCTAATTTGGTTTTGGATTTTTTCAATGAATCCAAGTTTGGTTGATTGGCAGCTCGTGGTGAGGTTAGAGGAGCTCTTTTATTGACTGAATACAATGGTTCTGCTTTCTTTGTCAAAGGAGTGGCGGTCAATCCCTTTGGTGTCTCATTATGCACTGTATTTCTTCTAGCATCATGTTTAGCACTTAATCCATGAGGATGCTTTGCCAAGATATCTGGGCTCTTTGTAGTTGTAGAAAGCCTAGAATGAGGAATCTTTATTGGTGATAGTTTCTCACCCTCAATCATAGACATATCAGCTTCAAATCTAAGAGGAGAGGTCATTACTATTTCTTGTCCTTTGAGATTTGCTTTGTTTGTTTATATGATTAAGTTTTGTTGATTTCAAGGAACCAATTTTAACGCGTTTTTAAGACACAAAAAAATTCGTGTAACCTTCAATACATGTATTTGGTACTCTAAGGGAAGGAAGGGTTGCATTATTGTAAGAGCTATGGCTACATGAAATACAGATAGTATAATGCAAAGGCGATGTTTAATAAATGAAAAAAAGTATAATATTGATAAAAAACACGTAGAAAAATTCCTAAATAGTAAATAAAACCGATGAATTCAATCACGAAAGTGATGGGTAAGGGGTATCATAACAATCTTTCTATGTAGAATGAATGTCAAAAATCACTTAGCGATACTTACTTAGTAGTTAAAAAGGAAACCTCTCTTAGCGTTAGCAACTGGTTCGTAGCCAGAGGTTGCACTTGGTAAAGCAGATGAGTAGTAGGTACCATTGTTACCGGCAGTTTGGAAAGACGAGCTAGTGGCTGGGATGCTTGAGTTAGCATAAGAAGAAGAACCAGCAGCGGTAGTGTAGAATTGAGTGGAAGTAACTTGGACATAGCTGGTAATGGTGGTGGTATCGTCACCGTTAGTGAAGACGGCTTCAACTGGGTAAGAAGTAGTCAAAGTTGAGGTTAAAGTAACGGTGGAGGTGACATCAGGAGTGGAAGAAGCATCAGCCTTTCCTTCACCCTTAGTAACAGTGACGGTGACAGTTTCAGGGGTACATTGACCACCAGTTTGGGTTTCAGTATCAGTTTCAACAGCAGCGACAAATGTGGAAGAACCTTGGGTGATGGTAGTGAGCTTGGTGATGGTGGAGGTGGTGACTTGGTCGTTGGAAGAAGAAGCTTCAGAAGATGAAGATGGAGCAACAGTGGTGGTGTAAGTGTTGGTTGCTTGGACAGTTTCAGAACCATCGGAAGATATAGTTTGGTATTCAATGACAGTGGAAGTAAGGGTGGTGTCATCATCGCTGGAAGTAGCAGAAGCAGAAACAGCAGCAGCTGATGATTCAACTTCGTTAATTTCATTGGTAGCAGAAGTTGGGATGGTTAAAGTAGTGTCTGGTAAAGTGATGGTAATATACTCGTCAAAAGTTATAGTGGTATCTTGTTCAGCTTCGGACGAAGCACCGGAAGATGCAAGAACAATAGCAGAAAAACCACTGGAAGCACTTGGGGTGACCGAGACAGCAGAAGAGTTGTCATATCTCTTGTAGTTGACTGGTCTAAATGGAATGGCCGCAGCTGAAGAAGCCAAAATTAATGGAATAACACCTGATGATAAACGCATTTCGATTTATAAATTTCTTTCTGAACTAATTTCAATCAATTATTTGATCAATATCTTCTAAATCAAATAGTTATCAAAGGAGTGGACGCGATTAGGTTACGCAAGATTAAACAGAGCGAATGAAATCAACTAATACTTAAGATATGAAAAATTGAACAAGTATCTATTTTAGCTACAAGGTGGAAATCCTATCAAATATATATCGTCAAAATATCGTGTTTCAAATGCCACTGCGATGTAAACAAACTAATAACGCTATGCATCATTTTCCTCTTAAACAATCAGGGGTGTCAGTACCTTTGCCCGTTAACTATGTAGATACGCTTCTTGGAATGTTTTGTAAATATATGGACAATACGTGGAACAATAATTTAGCTGCAAAATTCGCGATTCGTGTTTTTGTACTACATATTCTCGCTTGGAACCTTGGCCCTCGTCTAAACCATATCTCATCACGAAACGTTTCATGACCCTGGTCACAAATAAACGAAGGGTCTCTGAATTGCGGCCCGTGTTACAAACGTTAATAACAATTTAAAACCAAATGCCAGAAGTCATTCTGATTTGCCACTGTTTCGCACATGATCGTGTCTGACTTTCCTGCTGGTTTACATTCCCAGCTCCCTCTAGTGTGACTTCGAACAAGGCTGCTAAACACTACTATATATGGCGCCTATTATGTCCATTGTGTATCTGGGCTTCGGTTTATCTTGGAATGTCAGTATATCGTGTATCCATGCGATTTGACATTCCGTTTAATGGGCTTCTATTTGCTATATTTAGCTGGTGATCGAATCGTCTAGCATTCCATTGGCTTTGGAAGGGCATTACATACTAGTGCCATTCGCATTTATTGTTTTATACGTTGCACAATAATTGGTCTAGTGCATTTGATGCAACACCACTGTTTCTAGGGAATGAGCCATAATGCGGAATTATATCGGCTGATGTATTTCCGGAAGACTCTTTCTCATATGATCGGGCTCCTTAGCCAGATTGACTAGATCGTTAATTTTAGTTCCCAATGATTTAATATATGCTAATATATACTAATACGGTCAATAGATCCGAAATCACGTTGTGCCGTACTATGATTGGTTTTTAATGTTGCTTTTTACTTGGCCTATCAGGTGAAGATGAACATTTCGCTTATCAAGTTCGCAATTAGGTGCCCCTCCCAAATTTTCAGGGAATATAAAGAGTGAATACTACAGGGGCTTCTTAGTGAATAATTGTGGAAGAAAACTCAATTAACAAAAATGATTGGACTTCCATTGGATGATAATTCAAGAAAACAAATCTTCAAGAAGAAGAATGTTATTTTAGGATTGAGTGCACTTGCACTCTTGGTTGTATTGCTTAGTACCAACATTATTGGATACTTGAAAATTTTGTTTCAGTCGACGGGAGACAAGTCAATTTGTCCAGTCTTCGACATAAAGAGACCAGATACCTTCACAAAGGATAATGCCACTGTCAACCAGATTATTCTGGATGAAAAATTTAGATTGCAGTCTGTTCAAAAATTGGCCGGGGCCATTCAGGTCGACACCCAAATTGGGGATAACCAACCAGATGTACCAGATGCTCCAGAAAAATGGACTCAATTTAAGAAATTTCACAAGTACTTACAGAAAACTTTCCCAACGGTGTACGATAACCTTGAGGTTGAAACAGTGAACACTTACGGCTTAGTTTTCTACTGGAAGGGATCCAATTCCAAGTTAAAGCCAGTCATGTTAACTGCTCACCAGGATACTGTTCCAGTACAAAAGGACAGTTTGAAGGATTGGACTTATCCTCCATTTGATGGCCATTATGACGGTGAATTTATTTACGGTAGAGGTGCTTCGGACTGTAAGAATGTATTGGTTGCTATTTTAGAGTCTTTTGAATTGTTACTTGAAAAGGGATTCAAGCCAGAAAGAGGTGTAATTGCTTCGTTCGGGTTCGATGAAGAGGCTTCCGGTGTTAGGGGGGCAGCGAACTTAGGTAAATACCTTGAGAAGAAGTTCGGTCACGATTCTATTTATGCCATTATCGATGAAGGTCCAGGTTTACTTGAAGACCCTTTCAGTGGACAAATCGTTGCTATGGCAGGAACTGGTGAAAAGGGTTATGTCGACATCGAAGTCGAATTGACTGCTCCAGGGGGCCACTCTTCTGTGCCACCAGACCATACCTCAATTGGTATCATGTCTGAAATTGGATATCTCATCGAACATGACCCCTTCCAGCCAATTTTGACAACGAAGAACCCAATTTTGACCTATTTACAATGCGCAGCTGTACACAGTAAAAAGATGCCTAGTTTGACCAAAAAGACTATTTTAAGAGCAGGATTTGACAAGTTGGCCAATTCCAAAGTGTTGAAGAGCCTTCAAGCCAATAACATCACCAGATACTTGGTCGAGACCTCTCAGGCTCTCGATATTATCCAAGGAGGAGAAAAGGCCAATGCTTTACCTGAAGACGTCAAATTGCTTGTAAACCACAGAGTTGCTATCGAATCCACCTACGATGAAGTCAAGGACCATTTCGCTGACCGTCTTGTCCAAGTCGCCAAGGATCATGGTTTAGGATTGAATGCCTTTGGAAAGAAGATTATACCAGATCTGCCAACGGGAAATTTGCATATCAGAATCTTCAGTCAACCATTGAACCCAGCTCCGGTATCTCCATTGAACGATAAGGTTTGGGAATACCTTGCAGGTGTCACAAGACATATTTTTGAAGATTACGTATACCCAGATTTAGGCTATCCAATTGTATTGACTCCGGGCATGATGACAGGTAATACAGACACGAGACATTACTGGAATTTAACGAGAAATATCTTCAGATATACTCCATTCTTTTCAAAGGATGTCATGCATGAAACAAACATCCATAGAGCTAACGAAAAATTGAGATTTGATTCTCACTTACAGCTACTTGCTTTCTTCTACGAGTATATACAAACAGTAAATACCCCTAGCGCAGATAATAAGTAGTTAAAATGATAAATGCATATCGTGCTTTTTTTTACACCCAGTTCCGTATTTGACTTCGCGCCATATTTTGACTTGGCCCGCAACGAGCGATAGTGAGCACTGATACTGTTTGCGGATAAAGGAGCCGAGATAACCTAGAACAATCAAGTATGGCATAGATTCTAACGCAATAGAGGAGTTGTATATAAATACTGAACAATTGCAAGAAAGTTAATTACAAGTATCCACTGTAGAGATGTCGGAATTTCTGAATAACGAGAAAAACGCAGATGCATTGGCAAAAGCTAGGGCGGCAAGGGTCAATAGAGAGAATAATTCATCATCAGTCCAGCTGCCTAACCAAGGTGGAAAGTGGGTAGTCGCTGGAATATTGGTATTATTTTTATCAGTTCTACTTGTTAGTTCCAATGGATTAGGTTACTTGAAAATTGCGTTGCAATCGACACAGGATACGACTGTTTGTCCAATTCATGAACCAGTAGTTCCCCAGACGTATTTAAATGATAAATCAAAGTTGTATAACATTGTACACGATGAAAAATTCCGGTTGCAATCGGCCAAAAAATTATCTGGCGCGGTGCAGGTTGACACTCAGATCGGCGATAATCAACCAGACGTACCCGACGCACCAGAACAATGGGTGCAATTTCAGGCTTTCCATGATTACTTGGAGAAGACATTCCCTACTGTGTATAAGCGTCTTCAAGTTGAGAAGGTCAACACTTATGGATTAGTTTACACATGGAAAGGATCTAACGATAACTTGAAGCCATCTATGTTCATTGCACATCAGGATGTAGTTCCAGTACAAAAAGCAACCTTAAAAGATTGGACACATCCTCCATTTGAAGGACATTATGATGGTACATATGTATACGGCAGAGGTGCACTGGATTGTAAGAATCTGTTAATTGCTATCTTAGAGACGCTTGAATTGTTAATTGCCGACAATTTCAAGCCTCAAAGAAGTATTATTGTAGCATTTGGATTTGATGAAGAGTCAATCGGTATTAGAGGAGCTGCGAATATCGCGAAACATCTTGAAAAGAAATACGGCCATAATTCTATCTACTCACTTATTGACGAAGGCCTTGGTTTAACTTTGGATGCTGAAACCGGCCAATACATTGCTACACCAGCGAATGGTGAAAAGGGTGATCTTAACGTCCATGTATTCTTGAGTGCGCCAGGAGGACATTCCTCTTACCCACCAGATCACACTGCCATTGGAATTATGGCTGAATTGAGTTCGAATTTAGAAAATGACCCATATGAGCCATTTTTGACATCCAAGAATCCTATTTTACGCTATTTACAATGTTTAGCCGTTAACACTGGCGACAAATTGCCAGAATTAACAAGAAAGGCTATCTTAAGGGCTGGATTTGATAAAGTCGCTAATAGCAAGATTTTAAATCTTTTGCTTAAAAATCCAATGCTCAACTATTTAGTTCGTACGACACAGTCTCTTGATATCGTTCAGGGTGGTGAAAAGGCGAACTCTTTGCCAGAGCATGTTAAATTAGTTATCAACCACAGAGTTGCTATCGAGACTCCATTTGAAGAAGTCGAGAAGCATTTCAGTGACCAGGTCGTTAAAGTTGCCAAGAAGTACAATATAAGTGTTGAAGCTTTTGGCGAACAAGTTTACAACGGTGATCCAAACAACGGTCAATTCACGGTCGTTGTTTATCACAAAACACCAGCTGCACCAGTTGCTCCATCTAATGACACCGTTTGGAAATATCTTGCAGGCACTACAAGACATGTTTTCGAAGACGTTGTCTTCACTAACTTGAGTTACCCAATAATGATGACCCCGTTTAGTTTTACAGGCACTACTGATTCTAAATATTACGCTAATTTAACTAGGAATATTTACAGATACACCCCAGGCTTCCCAGCAGATTTTAAGGAAAACAGAGTTCACAGTGTGGATGAAAAGGTACCCTTTGATGCTCATTTGCATGCATTGGCATTCTATTATGAGTATATCCAAAATATTGATACACCTGACGCAGACAACTAGAAACAGACATTTCAATGTTGTTTTTACTTAGAAGTATATATTACAAATAGAACAAAATGAACGTTCTTCCTTTTTGCTTTTTCACTGATTTTTTCTGATTTACTTCTTATTCATAATAAACAAATATACGTAACTGGAGTAAATAAATGAATAATCTAAAAATACAATATTTATAATAACACCTTGAACACATCTCAGGTCGAATGAGTTTGTACCGTAAAATAGCTGGCTTCAATGTGCTTGTTCGGACCTTGGAATGAAGTCGACATGACTCGTGTATGAATATGCACTATTATTGGATCATGACTCTTGATACAACACAATCATTAATTAACATCTTTCTTTTCTAACGGATTGTAACGCAAGAACTTTTCAATCAAATCGACGTGGGTTAATACCATTCTTCTACAACAATATCTTTGTAATTTCAATTTATCTAAAGCATCACCTTCAGTCATGGTATCATCTTGTAAATATTCTAAGTATGTTTCCCATTTGTCACCGACAACCTTACCACACGAGAAACAACGAACAGGGATAATCATTGTAGATATTAGTAGATGTATTCGTTTATTATCAAGGGTATTAATGTTCTTCTAGAGAAAAAATTTCAAATTTTGAATCTGACCTCTGGATCACGTGAACATCCTCATCGATCACAAAATTGAATTTTTTTCATAAATTTTGATTCTTACATTTAACATCCATCGGAAAGTTTTGTCGTTTAACTGAACTTACATACATAAGGATAGATAATATGACAGTTTCATCGAGCGACTGGTCATTGAATATGGCATCAGGTGGAAAGCCGGTATCTTTACCATATTCCTCGGCATCAGCATCAGTCTTTTCGCAAGATGGGCGCTACGATATAGTAATCTTATCATACCAAATAAGAGTTTACTTTGTTTCAACCCGTCAATGTATCAGAACGATAGATATAGATCTAAGTGATGTGGTAGATGTGAAGTTGGATGTTTTGAATAGCAGCCACATTGTTCTCTTTAAAAGTTCAGGTGAAATTGTTACATTAAACTGGAAAGACAAGATAAATGAACCAGTGGTCTCCACCGTTAATGTTGCAATGGAATGGCCAATATTGTCGGTAGCTGCAATTAGAGGTGACACATACTATGCTATAATTGGAAAGAAGGACAAAAAATCTAGTCCATCTCCACATACTCGACATGTTGTTAAAATTTCCAGAGATCAATTAAGTGTCCAAAATCTAGCAGAAATCAATAACGTTACGAAGTACGCTATTTCCTCCAATAGTCATAAATTAGCATTTTTAACTAGCAACCATGATATAATCCTTGTGAATTTGTCGTTTATTTCCCACCAAAACCATGACGACGAAGAACAGCCAGACTATACAGAATTGCCTCAGGAAACAATTCCATTCATATACAAGTCACCTGTAACTTCTTTGGCAGTCTCAAATGACTCTGTGGTTGCGATTGGTACTTCAGCAGGAGCTATTCAACTCTTATATGGAGGATTAACAACGGATAAGCCTCAGGGATTGTTGAAATGGCATATAGACCAAGTCAGATCTTTACAATTTACTCCAGACAATAATTATTTATTATCTGGTGGTATGGAAAAGGTGTTAGTTTTCTGGCAATTAGAAACAGGCAAAACTCAATTTTTACCAAGACTAAATGGTAGTATAGAAAGAATTTCTCTTGATAATAATAAAAATGATTATTATTCCTTGATGTTGAAAGTTTCATCTAGTGGATCCGATGTGGTTAATGATGAGGATACGTACGAAATTTTAGTCTTATCTGCTGTGGATTTGGTATCTAGATTGTCAATCAACAGCATCAGGCCTAAATTAGCGCATAATGTCAAACAGACATTATTGAAAACAAAAAAGAAATTTGCTAAGTCTGAATCTACATTTGATAAATCAAAGCTCAAGCATGATTACACTTCCATTTTTGAAATCCACCCAAAGACAAAGAATTTGTACTTCCCTAATGATGCTGTCATCCAGGCGTATGATTTGATTAAAAACGAACAAAGTTTTATTCAGACCGCTGCTCCATTATTGTCAACAGGTAAGGTTAGATCTGAAAATAAGTTATTAGATCCAACTATCTCGTTGTTATCATTCACTCAAGATGGTCACTGGATGTGCACATTCGATAGTATTTCTACTTCGGAAGTTGACAACTTATTATCCAAGAACGATAAGCAATATGCTTTGAAGTTTTGGAAATTCATTGAGTCATCATCTAAAAATGATTCTAACTCAACGAATAATGTAAATAATAAACAAGGTTATTGGGAATTATCAACAAAGATTATTGATCCTCATGGCAATTCGAATCCTATATTATCATTAACTCCAGCTCCATTGTCATATCATCAAGGTTTAGCATTTTTAACTGCTGATAATAAAGGTGGATTAAGAATATGGAGACCACGTATTCCTAAGGAGATTTATCAAACCGTCAAACAGGGAAATAATAAATTACAGCAGACAGCTTGGACTTTGAGGAAATCTAGACCGTGTGGTGCTTTAGTTTCTGATGCTATTGACACATGTTGGTCAGATGATGGATCGGTTATTATATTAGGACATGAGTGTTCTATAACAACATTTAACACACAGACATTCGAAGAAATTCCAAATGATTCCTTCAGAGTACCAGCTCTTTCCGGCTCTAGAATCAGATCTTTATCAATGTTAGATGATTATTTGATTGTTTTGTCTAAGACTAGAATTACCTCGTTCAACTTATTGTCTGGCGAATCTACAGACTTAGTTGCGAAGATAAATACTACAATCGGCGGAAGAAATTTGATTGCAATTGACCCAATCAAGAAGTTAATTTGCTTGGGGGTGAATTATTATAGTAGTATTGGCGATAACTTTGCAATTAAATCGAAAATTTTGGTTTTCAAACCAGACGAATTAACCCCCGTACATATTAGTCACCATAACCAAGGTATTTCATCTATACGTCAGTATCACTCATCGTTCATCTTTGTTGATTTAGATTCAAGAATTGGAATAATTTCTTCCACTAATGAAACCTTTGAGTCATCTAATGGATCAACTCAAGAATCTGATTTAGCAGGTGATATGAACAACATGTTACTCAATGCACAAGCTGCAGCAGATGTTATGACTAACCGTAATGTTTCTTTCAACACTGCTAATGGTAAACAATTATCAGATGATTTGGAGACAGACGACAGTGTGGAAATGAACAGAGCAATAGATGTGAACACCTTCCAACCTATGTTTGAAAACTTAGAAGGTGCTCAAATTGAGACATTGTTCGAACGTATTATGAAGATAATTAAATAAGTACATAGCATTGTATAGTCAACGCAGTATATTAAAAAAGTTGTATATTAATAAATTAAATAACATTCATCTCATTATTGACTATTACTACAGGTATACATTAGCACATTTGTACCAAAATTCAATTCATCAGCTTCTCCAGTTGAATAAGAAAGAATCTGATTTTTTATTACTATCTTCTTTATTCAACTGATTAATCTTATTTCTTTGAATTGCCAATACACCTTCAATTTTATTTAAAGCGGTTTCCAATAAATCCTTTCTTTCTTGCAATTCGATATGCTTTTTAATCTTAGGATCTTCTTTGGCAAAAGTTTCAATTTCCTCTTTAGATAAATTATTAAAGAATTTTAAGTCCAATTCTCTAGGGAAGTTATAATAAAAATCGCTTAATAATTCAACATTCAAGAACAATATTGCTGTAGACGTTAATTTTGTTGACGCTGCATCCAAGAATATCTCAGGACATTGATATTTGTTTTCTTTCTTTTTGCACTTTTTAGAATTCTTTACAAATTGATACCTCATCTTTAATAACGACAATCTATCTTTCAAAAAGATAGCATCCTGTCCCCTTTGGATCAAGTTTGGTGAAAATCCTAAGGCATCATTAGAATTAAAATCAATTTCAATTGTCTTTTGTTTATTTAACTTCTCCAAGTAAGCAATGACTTGTTGCAACTTTCTACCCCCAATCTGTTTCTTTAACAGCGAAAAAGCTTCATCACATTGCCTCATTTCTTCTTTCAAAAGATTAACAGCGTTTTCACGACTTGATTGCCATTCTCTATCTTCTATTTCAATTTCATATTTGTAAGGTTTAATGCAATTTTCTACTTGATCAGCCGTAGAGAAGTATTTGGCACTCAAAACTGATTTAGCTGCATCTCTTACTGCAGCCTTGGCCAATGGATGATTACGCAATTCAATGTTATCAACTAAATTTTCAATCTCAGTAATAATGGCATTAGTAACCAAGCTTGTTGATAACCTACCAATACCTAGTTTTGTTAAAGAATTTGTAGCCAAATCTAATTTCTTATGCCAATAAACGTCGTCATCAATATTACTGATGGCTGACAATTCTCTCAAGTCTGGTTCTACATTTATGTGACTGTCTTTCAAAGAAAATGGCTTATTCCAATACCTCTCTGCTAATAAATCCAAAACTTTTTGATCAATTTCATTTTTCAATAAAGATCTCAATTCACGACGGGAAAAGTTTTGGCTTAATTTTGTAGTGGATAACTTTAAAATATCAATATTATTAGCCAAATACATTTGCGGTGTTAAAGGACGGTCATTGAATTCAACTTTGAACTGATATGATGTTTCTTCCAATTCTTGCTGAATAGCATAATGGGTAGGTCTCAAGGACGCAGCCATTGACTTTTCCAATACTTTCATTAATTTCTTCTTCAAGTTGCGAGTGCCATTTACTGTTCCAAAAAATTCATCCTTATGTTCTTTTAAATAAGTGTGTTCAAAATTCTGCTGAGCTACAAAAGCTTGGTAGCCAGTAAGTTGCTTTCGAGAAAATATCCCACTAGAATGTTTCACGGGGTTGGGAGCCTTTGTTATCACACCAACATATCCCATCTTTAAAGGGTACTTTTTATTCACTAATATATTTCTTGCTCTTTCAGGCTCAACTAAATCTAACTTAGTTACAACTCCAATAGTTCTTTCACCACGAGGATCGGCCATTTTGGCTGCTCTAAGAGCTGCCGAGTTGGCCAAATCCACATCTGCCGCAGAAATAGCCAAAATTATATTAGGAGCTTCTAAATATTTATTGCATAATTGTCTAATTCTCTGCTTCAATTCAACAGGTTGGTCAGCTGCCTCTATCTGAATATAACCTGGTAAGTCAACTAATGATAAATCAGGAACCTTTGGTGATCTAATAGTGATCTGAATTGGATCATTTGAAATACATTCCAGTTCTGGGACAGCCATATTTAAATCAAAAAGAACCTTCTGCACCTGTTCAAAATCTGTCAAATTATGCATTTTCAAAGCAGGAAACTCGGCAGCTTCGCCTGCTGCATCAGGGGTGTTAATTAATGTTAATTCAATTGGTCTTCTAGTAACCATATTAGATCCCTTTGGTAAGAATTCTTGACCGACTATAGATTCTAATACAGACGATTTACCACTTGATTGGGAACCAATAACAACTATGGATGGCAATCTTAAACTGTCCGAATGATCAATGGTGGATAACAAATTCCTTATTTCAATCATTTGACGTGTTAAGGTTAACATCTCGTCGTCAGTTTCGTCATTTTCTAAGTCATCGTCGTCATCGTCATCAATTAATGTTTCTTCATCTTCGTAATCTTCTGTGTTGTCATCTTCTGCTGCTGTATCCGAATCTTCATCTGAGGAAAAGCCTACCGCTGCTGCTGTAGCCCCCACCGCCGTAGCAGTATCTCCTCCGTTACCTCCATCTCCACCACCCGACGTAGCATTCTCTCCACTGCTCATTCCTTTGAAGAAATCCCCAGTACTACTGAAAAACCCATCTGTGAAATCCTTTATTGTAGACAACTTATCTTGGGCATAATTCGATGCCTGATCTACTTTGTAAGCAACGTAAGATCCCCCTGCAGCAAATGTACCACCTATGTACGCTGGAACTTTACCCGCCCTAGCTATAATCTTTATAAATCCGATATTTCTTTTTGCCACCAATGACGCTGGGTTTATATGATTCTTTGCATGATGAGATGAAGTATTGGTTAATATCGAATAGCATCGGCTATTTATAGGGAAGGTAAATCTACTCCATGACTGTGCATTACGTGATAATATTCGAGATTTTGATATTGTCCTAAGTAGCATTTTTTAGCATTACCTTAGATAAACACCTTTGCTCGTTATGTATAAATTATGCTTGCAAGGAAGGTAAGTGCTTTTAGAAAGCACATACAATGTTGTGGCGAGACATACTCATAAATACAAAATAAATACATCCTGCAGATAATATGTGAAAAGATCAGCAATCAAAAAAAATGCCTCCTGCCAGAATTGAACTAGCGACCTTTGCATTACAAGTGCAACGCTCTACCACTAAGCTAAGGAGGCCCAGTGTGCAGAAATAACTTTTATATATAAATTTGAGTCATAAAAACATGTATACCGACTAGTGATCGACCACTTAATTTTCCTTTTCGGGACAAATGATAACAATCAACACTCTTAAATTCAGGAACTTCTTTTTAATACTAGATCTTAATGTCTTTGTATACGCCTGATCCATTTCATGCTTTAAACCTTTCATACTCTATTGGCATCTCGTCTACAATCTGACCAAAAAAAATTGGGTCATTCGATTTCAATGCACTAACACGCCATGTGCTTCCATTTGAGTCCATATCGTAATTATCTATGTAAAACTGGATTTTGTCTTTCCCCGTCCTAATGTTTAGACCTAGCTCTATGCTAGACACATTAGTGGTACCCAAAAACCGAAGATTTCAACTTCACGCTTATCGCTCATTTCTGTTATTATTTCGCATTCAGCCACAAGTCTTATCTCCTGAAGGGTTATTCGCAGCCTTTTCTCCCCACGTCTCTATATATGTCCCAAACATCAGACATGTTGTATCTACACTGACTCATACATTAGAGCGACCAAAACACCCAGAGCTATTCTCCTACAGCATGTCATGAAAGGGCTGCGAAAGATAGGTTTTCTACAGCTCGCTTAGTGCTGATCACACATGCTCTTCTTTTGCTAAAAATCGCACTATCGGAACATTGTCCAACACGATTTATGTACCTCTGAAAGTGATTTTCCTTACGGCAAGTCCATGTTCTCTGTCAAGCCGTGCTACGTTTCCCTTTTTCCTTTCATCCTTATACCCCGTACTATAGATAAACGCTGATTATAATCAACCAATTTATTGGCCAAATTTCCGTCCTGTATATAATACAAACTGCGGAATCGATAATCCGACTGGAACGAATGGACAGGCGGAACATATTTACCAGAATTAGATATATTATCCACAGACCAAAATGGCTATAGATATATCAATAATTCTTCTACTATACACAGAAATAACCTTATAGAACAGCATGATCACAAATACCTGTCTCACTTCCAGCATTCAAATGACGGCTCTACAGAGTACGCTGCACCCTTCTGAACATTTTGGACCCGCCCAAGGGACTATCGATCTAATAAATTTAGCACGCGCAGGATCCGACCAAGAGGAACTGCTGTCTTATCCGCACCTCTCCAACGCTAATCGTTTACCGGGCTCAAGCCCCCTTAAACCGGAAGTAGAGATATCACACCCTCTGATTGGCTGTGATAACGGAAAAGCTCTTGTGATGGATATGAACCTTCGCTTATGCTAATTCCAAGACTTTACTATCGGGACACAAATTTCTTTTTTGCTCACCGAAGCATTATCTGTCATTTTGGGAATCAATATATATATAGTCTACGGTAGCAACTATTCCCAAATTGAATAAATTACAGAATCTATCTTTTTTCAATAGAAACAGATAATTTTGCTTCAATAAATTCAATTCAAACTTAGGTTAGAATAGAATAACATTCAATTAACAAAAAAATAAATTAGTGTTCTAGTATCTTTTACCAGACACAAAACAAAACTAAGAAGACGCATACTTAAAATCTTCTTGTCATAAATAGTTGTTCAAAGCCTGCTTAACAACAAAATTAATATAAACCACAATATAATATAATACATCATAAAAATGGTATCTATTACAGAACAAACTGCTATTTTAGCTAAATATTTGGATCTTTCTCAAAACGGTAAAGTTTTAGCCGAATACGTGTGGATTGATGCTGAAGGTAACTCTAGGTCTAAGTGTAAAACTTTAGACAAGAAGCCATCTTCAGTTGAAGATTTACCAGAATGGAACTTTGACGGTTCTTCTACCGGTCAAGCTCCAGGTCACGATTCCGATGTGTATTTGAGACCAGTTGCATTCTACCCAGATCCATTCAGAAAGGGTGAAAACATCATTGTTTTAACTGAGTGTTGGAACAACGACGGGACACCAAATAAATTTAACCACAGACATGAATCAGCTAAGTTAATGAAGGCTCACGCTGACGAAGAAGTTTGGTTCGGTTTAGAACAAGAATACACCTTGTTTGACCAATTTGATCAACCATACGCATGGCCAAAGGGTGGTTTCCCAGCCCCACAAGGTCCTTACTACTGTGGTGTTGGTACTGGTAAGGTTTATGCTAGAGACCTTATTGAAGCTCACTACAGAGCTTGTCTTCATGCTGGTATTGATATCTCCGGTATCAACGCTGAAGTCATGCCATCTCAATGGGAATTCCAAGTCGGTCCTTGTGAAGGTATCAAAATGGGTGATGAATTATGGATTGCTCGTTACTTATTACAAAGAGTCGCCGAAGAATTTGGTGTCAAGGTTTCTTTCCATCCAAAGCCTTTGAAAGGTGAATGGAACGGTGCTGGTTGTCACACTAATGTTTCCACTAAGTCTATGAGAATACCGGGTGGTATGAAGAGTATAGAAGTTGCTTTATCTAAATTAGCCAAGAGACATAAAGAACACATGTTATTATACGGTGCTGATAATGAACAAAGATTAACTGGTCGTCATGAAACTGCTTCTATTGAAGCTTTCTCATCTGGTGTTGCTAACAGAGGTGCTTCTGTTAGAATCCCAAGAGCTGTTGCCAAGGAAGGTTATGGTTACTTCGAAGATAGAAGACCTGCTTCCAACATAGATCCTTACTTGGTTACCGGTATTATGGTTGAAACCATTTGTGGTTCTATTCCTGATGCTGATATGTTCAAAGAATATGCTAGAGAATCATCTGATTAAGTTTAATAATAATCCTCCACCCTATAACTTAGAGTTTCATTTCCAGACGTTTTCTTTTTAAGCAAAAGTTTATCTTATTAATTTGTGATTTCATGTCCTTTTTACGCTTGTATTTAGCCTAAATTTTTATATAATAATTTACGTTAAATTAATTCTGTTACGCATTATCTTCAATCTTCAATAGCTTTCGTACTATGAATCTATGAATCTGAAGGAACTTATGATGAAAAATTTTTATGAATAATAATAATACAATGCAATATACTATTTAGTATACACTATAAATCGAAAAGGAAACAGAAAGCCGGTCTAGTATAGTGGTCAGTACACATCGTTGTGGCCGATGAAACCCAAGTTCGATTCCTGGGACCGGCATTGTTTTTTTAACACCTTAATGATAGTTTCAATCTAGTTTACCACTTATCATTGACGATACATAATCTACAGTAGATATCTCCTTGGTAAATATTATATAATATCAAAGCTGGATCCTTTATAAATAGTTTGAAATCATATTTGATTGTTGTTTTCAGCAAAATTAAATATGGAAGAAAGTCGTGTACGATAAATTTCGAAAAACATCTATCATAGTTTATTCAATTATCAGTAAATAGCCTGGTCAGTTTTATATCAAGTAATAATAATCCCATATATCAATATGACAGTGGAATTTGTATGTATATAATTATCAATCGGCGATTGAGATTAATTTAGGATTCAATTGCTAAACCAATTACAAGGCAACATTCAACTAACGTTCTTAGAATCCCTTAATTATTGATATTAACCACTTATCCGATTGTAAAAAAATCATTAAAGAAAGAATTATCCCTTGGGAAGGATTAGCAAGAGCCGATGTCATTAGTGAAGATGATGCGAACCTTATCAAGATATTAGAGAAGCAATCACCTGAAAACAAAAGATCTACTGTTTTATCAGAGCTTCAATTATACACCAATACAATTTTAAATTTATTAAATAAATTGGAAATCAATTCGAGAGATGATGTATTGAAAAATGTTTTGGTATTGATTAATGACTTATTATTGGAATTGCCTAACCAAGAGTTTATTGATTCAGCGTTGGCTTTAACTAAATTAGATCAGTCCTTACCGTTTTATCCCTTTTTAAAGCACACTCAAAACAATGATGTAATTATCAAAGCTTTGTGTTTGTACAACTTGACTATATTATTAACTAAAGCAAACTACCAAGATAGACATCTTAAAGTCGATAAGGAAATTTTAATTCAAGTCTTTGAGCTTTTATCATCGGATTCCTTCATCGGCAATAGTCAAGATTTAAATTTGCAAATAATCGGTATCCAATTATTGCAAGAATTGATTATTTTAAAACCTTTCAAAAAGGTTTATCAAGAGACTCATTTGATTGCAAACTTTAAACCAATTAATCAATTAATTACTTTTCAAATTAAAAGACCAAACTCATCAAATTTACAATTACTTTATAACTTTTTATTAACTACTTGGATTTTATCGTTTAGTCCACAAATTAGTCGTGTTTTGGTTCATCACTATCCAGAGTTAATTGGAAGTCTATTGACAATTTCAAAGGATTCTATCAAGTTGAAAATTGTCAGAATGTCTGTTTCGATTTTGAAAAACTTTATCTCTTTGGCCGTGTCTAGCAATGAACAATTTAAGACCATAAAATTAGTGTTATTCCATGATGGATTAAATTCAATCAAGCTTCTACAAGAAAGGAAATTTGCCTCTAATGGAAGTGACGAGGAATTATCCAATGATTTAAATTACTTGTATGATACCTTGTCAGAAATTGTGAATAATAAGTTAACTTCATTCGACGAGTATTTGACAGAATTAGAGAATCCAAATTTGATATCATGGTCTTCTCCAACTCATAAATCGGAGCAATTCTGGATACAAAATTCAGGAAAGTTCAAAGATTCGTCTTTTAAGTTGACAAAAAAATTATTTGATACTTTATCTTCGAGTAACCAAAATGATACCATAAAGGTTATTTTGTTGAATGATTTGCAATTCTTGATTAAGAACTTAGGAGATGATCTCATTAACTTCATTAACAATGAGAAAAATGGTCAGTACAAATTATTGATTATGAATTACTTGGAAGGTAGTATTGGTAATAATGAATTAAAATATGAAGCCTTGAAAACAATTCAGTTGTTGGTTGGTCATAACTTTTAACAGTATGTGCGTTCTTCCCATACATCAAATTGTGATTGACTGCCCAATTTTTTAGTTCTACGTCATTTTCTCATCATAATTTAGTCAATAAAGGCTTTGTATACTTGATATATATATATATTTAAATTGTTTAACTATTTTATAAATTACTAAGGAATCACGTAGATCAGATAAGTTCGCAAAAAAAACATCATCAACGGTGATACATATATTTTCTGCAAAATAATACTTTGAACAACGATTACCATCCTTCGAGTATAACAGTTTGATATAGCTTGTCTATCTGTACCATAGATTATTTGTATTATAACCTTTCAAATCTTCATATCCAATTTCGACATATATTTATCTACGGATCATAAGATCATAAAGAAAATAATAACATGAATTATAATGCCTCCAAAAGTGAATGAATCTATGCAATACAGAGAGAATCGATTGGAAACATTTCAAAATGGTTCTTTTCAGTACAAATCAAAGCAAAAACGGTATTGGACGCATCGTGTACCTGATATTGTACAATTGGTAGATTGTGGTTTCTACTTCACCCCAACGAAAATAAATAATGACCAAATAACGTGTGTCTGTTGCAGAAAGAAAGAAACGAACGTGGAAGGAATAACGAATATTGCTGATTACCATCTAACCAATAATCCTCTGTGTCCCTTGGCTCTAATTATATCGTCGCAGATAAACCATTTGTCAAATAATATTCAAGATTTTTGGCGGCATCAACCTTCAAAGTTCAGCAATCCTTTGAGTAAAGAGTCAATTGACTTAAGAAAAAAAACTTTTGGCAAGCATTGGAAATTTGATCAAAATAAGGCGTCTGCAACAACTAGTACAAGTTTAGCGAAAGCTGGGTTCTACTATTGCCCACTAAGATACGGAAATGATAGAGTGCAATGTGTTTACTGTAATTGCTCATTAGATACATGGCTACCTGATGATATTCCAATAGAAGAACACAAGAATAATTCCAACGGACCGTGTTATTTCTTGGAGATCGTTGACGAATATAAGCCCAGATCAAGATCTAATTCTAAGTCATTGCAGGATGCTGAAATCAAACAAACAGTTGAGAAGAAAGAAGACAATTTAGATATAAATAGAGCCCATAAGACTAAACCTACAGAATCCGGTAATGAGAGTCTAATCATTCTGTTCCATGATGATTCTATGTCGGATGATTCTGAAGACACCAATGTAACCATCGCTCTGTCTAGAAAGAAAATACTTGAAGATTCACCGAAGAAAATAAAAAAAAAATCTTCTTCAAATAATTCCAAATATAAATCTCTTTCTCAGGAAGAAACAGCTATATTAGAAGGTGAGAATGAATATCAAAGTGATGACTATCAAGACCACAATATTTCAATCGATGAGTCGGTTGATATAAGTAGTGGGCGCATGACTAGGTCCAAACGTAGGATACTTGCTCGTGAATCCAAAAAAGGCTCTCAAATACAGAGCGATCCAAACGAAGAACAGTTAGGAAGAGATGACAATAGTGACAGCATGGCATACGATCAGAAAAAGGAGATAGCTGGAAATCAAGAGTTCACCTATCAAAACTCCCGTCCACTAGAAGAAGAAGATGAAAAGGAAGTAGAAAAGGAAGAAGAAGAAATATCAGGTAGCGACAATGAAAATGTCGTTAGCATTAATAAGGAATACGATATAGCAGATCGTAGTAAACAAATTGACTTAGATAGAGAAGAAGAACTTAAAAATGGAAAAATGTCCTTTACAGAGAATAATGTTAAAACTGAACTCTCAGAAGACTATTCGAGCAATGACAAAGAATTTGCAAAAGCTGAACTTGCAAGAGATCGAAATACTTCTGAGATACAAAACGGTATGAAATCTCCTCAGAAGCTTGTTAGAAATGAAAAGAAAACCGTGGAAATTAATCATATAGATGATATCAAGGATGATGATGACGATGGTGACGATGATGACGATGATGACGATGATGACGACAATACTAAAGATGCATACCAACTGGGTTCCGATGATTTAAACGAATTTGGTGATGATTCATATAATGAGAGTGAAACCAATCCTTCTGATAGTCCGAACCGTTCGCTTGTGGTTAAAAAACCAGAAATAAAACACAGGAAAAATCGTAGACACAAATCACGAAGAAATGAGTTAGTAGATGAGTCTATCAGCAGTCGTACTAGGCGGGGAAATAGATCTAACAGAACCCGGAAACTAAAGGTTGAGATGAAAAGATTAAAAAATGGCAATTCTGATGCAACTTTTAATAATATCGATGAAGATTCTGGCTCAAACATGAATTCTAGTTTCCAAACGGAAAGTAGTGATGATGCTGATTATCATTTATCAGAAAATAAAGAATTTGAAATATCAGAAGCAGCACCCCAAAAAATAAATGAAAATGCTTCAAAAGAAAAATTGAAGAAACGGAGTCGTAAAGAATTGATAGATAACGTATCCTTCGATGATGAAAGATTTAAACAGATCCTTGAGTCACCTAAGAAATCTAAGAAACTAAAAATTTCCGATAAGAGATATTCGCCATCGCCTCCTATATATGATTTGTCAAACCAAAACATAGGTGATTACGAAGAAGATAATATTCAGTTTCTCGAAAATGATATCAGGCCTGCGATCAGAAATGGTCCTATAATAAAACCTGAGCAGTCCACTGAAAAGGCACTGACAGCTTCACTCGTTTTAAGCACGTTGAATTCAGGTTCACAGAGAAAATCTAACCCTAAAAGATCAAAGCTATTAAACAAATCCGTAGGGCAAAATAAATCCAAGAAAAATAATAACAATATTTTAGATATGTCGTTTGATGATTCATCGAATGATATTTTCGATAATGATTCCGGGCCATTTACATTTGATATTAGAAATCCCTTGTCTAAACCTTCACAGAACGATATTGGTGAAAATAACAATATAGAAGTTACTGACACTATCTATACAGATCAAGAGTCTGGGATTGATTTTTCAAAAGAGGAAGTTGAGAATTCGCCTGTTAATGATGTTTTACCGTCCGATATTTCAGTGTCGTCAGATATTCAGAATGAAGTGGTAAGCAACAAAGTCTATGACGAAGAGGTAACAGAGTCTTTCAAACTCTTTGACCTATCTAAAGGAGATCAAGATTTCTCAAAGGTTGAAGATATGGAAGAGCTTAGTTCACAGGAGATTGACGATATCAGTCCAAACAGAGAAGAGGTTGCCATCGAAGATACATATATGGATGTGGAACATGCCATAGATGATAAATCTTCGCTGCTAGTGAATACTACCGCTTCTGTTAAAGACTCGACCAGAGTCCTGAAAAAAAGTCCCAGGCCGCTTGAAGATGACAGTGTTATTTTGTCAGACAAGCCTGATATACCAACGACCATATCAAGGTCTAACAAACCTTTAACTGATGATTCACCTCTAAAGGATAATGTGGAATCTCTAGTAGTGAAGTCCCCACAAGAGAAGGTCCAGCAAAGCCTAGAAGACACATACCAGAGCACATATAATAAAGAGGAACTTTTGGACAATAATAACAGATATGATAAAAGTGACCCTAACGAGCTTTCAAAAGTGGAGAAATCGTATGATGTGAAAGTATCACCCTCAACTAATGATATGGAACAAAATGAAACAAGCCCAACAGTCAATGGACTGCAACAAAAAATTCGCAGTGGGAGACCGGGTTCTCAGTCGGCTTACGATGATTATATTCAAGATATGGAAGAAATAAAGAATGGAATGAGATCGTCCAATGCATTTTCAAGTCCAACAAGAGCGTCTACAAAAGCAGAACAAATGGATAATTCAGAGGGAACTGTGAAAATTAATCATACTCAAATTCCGGTCAAACAAGAAGTTAGCCTGTTTTTGAGTGGAAAAGAAGCAGATTCCATCGCTTTTGAGCCAGATTCAGATGATGATAAATCAGACAATGATAGAATGGTAAAAAAAAGAGTTTCGAAATCTTTTCAAGCTCGTACGTCGCTTAATGCAATCGATAGATTTTCTGGAAACTTCGCTAATCTTTTAGAATCAAGCACACCCGAGAAAAAAGAGAAACCTGATCTTCTGCATGCACCTAAAGAACTACAAGGTCCGTTAAAATGGGTTCCTGTATCGTTATCCAATCTTTTAGATAATCTTCAAAACATGGAAGCTGCTTCGGAGTATTTGAACAAAAGTTTAAATTCGAAATATGATCTACATGATGATTACGATGGTGAACTAACAAATTTGATATCCAGCATGCCTGAAGATGAAGAAAATATGACCATACAAGAATGGGTAAAGCACAATGCAACAAATTGTCATAAGTTAGCTAAACAAACATGCAATGAAATGATTGAAGCTTTCAGAGCTGAGTCTTTGAGGGCTATAAAAACCCTTGAACAAATGCCTACTAGTGATTAATATTGACAAATTTTGACAGAATAAAATGTATGCACAGAACTAATAGAAAATTCCCATTACCCATTAATATCCCTAATTAATTCATATACGCCATCGTTATTTGCGAATACCTTACCTGCTTTCAGACATTAAATTCATCGTAATGCACCAATAGAATGAATTCCATCAAGAGATGTTGAATTTGCGTACTTCGAACTGTAAATACTTGAAATCGATATTCAATTTTGTGATTTTCTTGCACTTTTTTTGATAATTATATAAACATTCATATTCTGTATTCCTTGGCGAATGATTTTGTAGAACAAATCTAATAATGGATCCTCCGTTGGATGGTAATTGTATTTCAGTTTAACAGCTAAAAGGCAGATAGTTCGGTGCATTATTATATGCAGTATTCATCCTTTCGATGAATCGTCACTTCTACGGCTACCATAAAGTCAATCTTATCAACTTTACCAAGGTAAAACGATTACAGGGAATATATGGCTTACGAATCCCACATCACTTTATTTATTAATACATATTCATTCATATAACTGAAAAAAAAAGTGGATAGTGAGTGACTTATAGATACCGTTTCTGTTAAACACAAGTGAACTGAAGACAAACTCCAAGATGTCATTCTGGCCGTTTTCAAACCCATTGCATGATAACAATCAACTACATAAATTTTTGGATTCTATTCAGGATTTTTCACAGGTGACTGCTGATGATTTAGTAGGTGATCCGGCATTACTGCAAGAATTAATTAGTGAACTTCATAATATAAAGGGAAACTATAATAATAATAACACCGGCTTTCAATTTCTGCAACAGCAGGGACATGAGAACAACCAAACCAATAACTCTTCCAACTCGGATACGTTTTCGTTGGCATCTTCCACCAATGAAAATAATAACACTTATAGTAAAGACGCTCGGGGCCCAAGATTATTAGAATTATTGTTACAGCCGCAAGTGATGAATGGTTTCCTAGATTACATTATCAATAGTGTAGACTTTTTTCATGAATTAGGTTTAAAAGAAAGAGAAGAATTGGAGAAGATATTAAAGGAACAAGAAAAAGGTGATTATACTGATGATGATGATGATGATCAAAATATCGCTAAGCGGGATGGCGAAGCTAATCCAAAGATTGATGGAGAGAATGAAGTTGAAATCGAACAGGCGGAAGATACGAACACAAGAAGGAGTAGTGAGGACAAAGAGGGTGAAGAAGAAGAAAGCAAGGAGGAAAAATTACGTAGGTGCATTCAAGCATCGTCAGATATTTTATCAATTGACTTGTGGGTAATCCTGAATCACATTATTGAGACCCCAGCAATTATTAATAAGTTATGGCTGGTTCTTAAACTTCCAAACTTGGAAGAAAATTCTTTGTCTGTTTCATACCTAGTCCATATCTTGGATCAATTGATGGACAAGAATAGCATCTCTTTATTGAATTTCATAAGACGTCAAACCGACTTAGTTGATACATTTTTGAATAAAATCGAAATCCCGATGTTAATGGACTTTCTATTAAGAGTTATTCAAACGGATAAAGCATCTTCGCCTACAGGAATCGTTGAAGTTTTATCACAGCAACAATTAATTCCAAAATTAATAGAAATATTGAAACCTCATCCGTCTCAGTTTGCAACAAAGCCTTCAACGATTCCAAATCACGAATTGTTTTTTAAACAAACGGCAGCATCTGATTTCATAAAGGCCTTAGTAACCATTTCTTCTAATACTGCATTGGCAGTAGTTTTGGAAAATAATATCGGTCCTAACCAGCTTACGAGAGAATTGGTTTCTCCTGATATAATCAAAACAATAATAAATGATATCATGTTGTTCAATGTTACATCTGAATCTGGTACTATACAATCAAATAAACATGGTATTAATAATTGTGTGGGCATCATTATTGAACTTATTAGGAAGAACAATTCAGACTATGATTTGAACTGTGGAACATACAGCTCGATGCTTCAAAACTGTGGTGATGAGAACGCTGGCGGCGAAGTTAATTCATATGTTATGTTTCACTGGTTGAAGGACTTTGAACAAAATCCTCCCGGCCCACGGGACCCTATTTATTTGGGGGAGATGCTTTCGATATTTTCTGATCATTTAAACAAGTTTGCAGAATTGATGAAAAGACCACCTGACGCACCATTACACGTTAAGGATTCAAATGTGTTAGGTTTTACTAAATTCAAAATTTCTGAATTGATTGCAGAGTTGTTACATTGTTCGAATATGATATTGTTAAATTCAAGAAAGATAAGAAAGATAGTTAAAATCCGTGATAAGTTAAGACTTCAACAAAATGATCGTTTAAAGAAGGCCTTATCCGAAACATTTGTAAATATCAATAATACTACAGATAAAAAGCACCATTCAATAAATGAGGTTACAAATGGTTTAGATGATGTTTCCTTAGACGATATTAATTTTATAGATAGTGATAAGAAAGACGAATCTAGGATCGATATTCCGGATGATTCAAGGCATCTTTTTGTGCACGACGATGATGATTATTTAAATTTAATTGAGTCATTAGAAACGGAAGATGATTCAGATGATGATGAGCCTAAAATCTCCCCTGAAAACCCGTTTGTATGCTCTGATAGAGACAAAAGTATACGAATGAATCCTTGTATTGGAGATGAATTTAAGATTAAATTGGGTGATCTGGAAATTTTGTTTGATATAGTTTCAAAGTTTACAGATTATCCTTGGCATAATTTTTTTCACAATGTTGTGTTTGATTTAATTCAACAGATTTTTAATGGAAAACTTAACTCATATAATTCCTTTCTAATTGTGGATTTGTTTAAACCAAAAAGATGTGATATAACAAGTTTAATTGTCAAATCATACCGTGAATCTCATGAGCCTCGTCCTGGTTATATGGGTCACCTAATTCTTATTAGTGAAGAAGTAGTCAAATTCACCTCTCTTTATAAACCAGATCTTATATCTCCTATAATCCTTGATGCTATTTTATCGAAAGATTGGGATTGGTTTGTTAATGAAATATTGCTTAAAACCAGGGAAGTTTATAATGTCGTACTAGGATCAGAACAAGATGATGATGAAGAAAGTCATAGACTGGATGATAAAGATCAAGACTCTTATGGGTTTGATTCATCTACTGTGGGATATCTTGATTTAGACTCATATGATAAGGAACAAGGAAATTCCAATAAAAATTTAATAATTTTAGGGGATAGATCTAATCATGACTTATTCGTAAATGATCATCAAAATGCTTCTCGCCGTATTGATGATGAAGATGATGATGACGAGCATATGGAGGAAACTCCCGTTCCTGATGTAAGGCTTGAAGGGTCGCCGCTGGTTGAAGATTTTAATCTGGATTTCTACGATAATGAGCATTTTCATGATGAATACCAAGAGAATGAATTTTTAGACGACTTATCGGGTTCAAGTTCCTCGGATGATGATGGTGGTGATATGGACCACGAAAATGAAACCCGAGAGGATGATGGTAATGAATTACGAAGAGTGTCAAGGCATAACGAGTAAATAAATATAAAATATACGCATTCATAAATAAATTATTCTAAATTACAATTATAGACCGTAAAATATAACTCTATATTACTTTTGTTTTCTCTTTTGAGAAGTCGAACTTCCATTTCTTCCATAAACTACTTTACCATTAGGTAATTCAAAGCTTTGGCCTCTCTGAGTTTTTTTCTTTGATTTCTTCTTCTGTTCAGTTGGGATAGAAGTTTCCTGTTTGTTTTGATTTTCAAACACGACAGTGGTGTCGATAGTCTTATTCAATGCTTTTCCAAGAGAAAAATTCCATAATGCGCAAGGAAGCTTGAAAAAAAGAGACTCCTTAAAGCCTGGGTTTAGGTTGATGTCATTTTCATCAAGAGGAATAAGATACGATTCTTTCTTAGGTTCAGAAACTATCAACGAAACATTCCCGTCTGGAGCGATCATAAATTGCTTCCCAGTAGTTTCATTGAAAACTTTCCTACTTGAACCATCAGCTGGAGGAATCTGCGAACCGCCCCAAGCTTGCTTCTTAGTTTGCTCTTTCAAATCTCTGAGACGTTTGAAGTCCTGTTTCCTACCAATCTTCAAGGCAATGAAGTGAATTCCTCCAACTATCACGTAAAGTATCATAGCAGTCATAATAATTCCTGGACGGAATTTTGAATAATAATATCCTGTTCCCTTCCATCTTGGAAATCCCTTTGAGTGAAAATAGTCGTACCGTCTTCTTAAAGATTGATCTCTCAAAATATTTCCAACTAGAGATAACCTTTGGAATCGTTCCTCTGCTTGTTTTTTTAACGACTTGGATCCGGTTACTTTATCAGGATGTAAAATACGTGATTTCTTTCTATAAGCCTTAGAAATTTCTTGTAATGTGGACTTAGGACCGTTTGGCAATTCTAACCAAGAGTAAAAACTCGTACCTTGTCCTAAATCTTGCTGAACTTTATCATTTAAACTGAAAATCTCGTAATCTTCGGGAGACCAGTTTGATGCTTCCACAAGTGAAATTGCAGATGCAAAGATCAATATAAGAGACAATAGAGGTATATATTTCATCTTTATGCTTATATATAAACCATCTATTTCTTCAACATGGCTGTTTCTTGAAAAACTGAATAAAATTTTATATACAGTATTATTCTATTTCAACAGATCAACTAGATTTAGACAATATTAGTATAAAACCACGTATCATTACTTCTCTATTTTACAGAGTAAACTATTCGTATGGCACATTTATACCCACTTTCCACAAATCTCAAGTTCGTGTTTTTTTATAACACTTGCTCATTTACGTTATGGTTTTGCTGCTTTTGTCGGTTTTTAATATTATTACCATTGGTAGGTAGGAAGTTTTTGCCAGGTGGAATTGCAGATTTCTTTCATATCGTATCATTATTACCGTTGTGTGGTTTTTTCATAAAAAAGACATTGATTAATTCCAAATTGCAAGCAAATGATTTGTGGTCGTTAGCAAATGGTGTTAAAATGGTATGGATATGCTATGGTGTAATCTTTCCGCATCCAAGGATAGCGAAGCACACTTCATATTCATTGCTTATATTGTCGTGGTGCTTAATGTACGTAATTCACTTTTCATACTACAGTTTCAAAGTCAAAACCCGCAGTACACCCTCTTGGCTCTTCTGGTTGCAATATCATCATTTTTACTTGACATTTCCATTGACAATGGTTGCAGAAATGATATTAATATTTTTGAGTCTTGCATTTGTTAAGCAAGACCACATTTATGAAGTGTTTTTGCAAGTTGCCTTGTTAAGTTATATACCAATAGGCTATTTTGCATGGGGATACATGCAATCGAGGAAAGCTATCAAGTATGACAGCATCATCGAAAAAAGAAGACAAAGTACTTCAAATCAACATCAAGAGCAAAATAGAAGTATTGCATCTTCGATTTCTTCCCGCAATCAGTATGCGGTAGATCAACACGAATTACGTGACTTGGGTTCCAATCAATGATTCAATATAAATCACGTTTATATGTTTATAGGGAAGCTTCGGCTTCAATTTAAAAATAATATGCATTTGCACCATATAGTTATTGATAGAAATTGGGATTTGGTCTTCGTTTATTAACTATAAAGATGGTCTATTTGCAGTATAAATACAATCACCACTTTTCAGAGGGTGATAAGAAGTATATAGAGATCAAACATAAAATACATTAACCTACTTAAATTTTTACATTCAATCTAAATCCAACAATTGAGTGTCTACTCAAATACCAGAATAGGGTCCCAATAACGGAACACACGCAAACCAAGATTGAAAACATTTTGTAATTGTGGACGCTTCCATTTCCAATAATAACAGCTGCTATTGGAACACCGAACAAATTACCCAAACTGAGGAAGAAATTTAATAACCCATATCTTTCTCCAAATTCGACAACTAAACTAATTTGGGACAAGCAAATTGGAACCATTGACAAAATCAGTCCCAGAAAAAAACCTCCAAGAGCTGCGAATGCATACAAAACTTTCAAGTTGTATCCAAAAGGTACCCACAATACGAAAATGGATATATTATAGCCTAAAAGCATCAAGATATTCATGTTGAACTTCCCAAAGAAATCAGACCCCAAACCTGGCAAAAATCTGCCCAATATACCAGTAGCGTTCCAAACAGTTAACAATATATAAGCGGTTGATTCTGAGACACCCTGTGCAATTGCATACGTAGCATAATAGGTGACAATCAACACTAATGAAAGTTCAGCGAAAAATGCACCCACAATAAGAAGAACATATTTAGTATCTTTCAAATGTTTAAAACTCAAAACTTTCGATTCTTTCTTAACTTTCTTCCATTTTGATAATGTTTCAGGCCTTGCATTAGATAAGGAAGTTACTTCTTGTGACTGTCTCTTTACTCTTTCTCTAATTAAAGCAATTCCAATTAACATACATCCAAAACAGATACATCCCAAAACAATAAGCGCTATTGAAAATCCATAAGTAGGGTATAAGTATCTCAACAATAATGGGAATGCTAACCCACCCAAAGAGCCTGCGCTAGTAGAAAGGCCTTGAATCGCTCCTATCTTTTTATTGGAAAACCAGTGATTAATAACACCAACCGATGGAGTAAGCGATAAACCGTTTGAAATCCCAACAGCCATAAAACTCAAAATAAATTGGTAAACGGTCTTACTGTAGGCTGCACCAAATAACCCTGCAACAATCAATACAGTCGATACAATCAACAATCCCGTAGGACCTTTCTTGTCAAATATACTACCTGTGACAAGGCCTACCCCGTATGCAAGACAAAGGTAGATAGAGAAAATCCACGAGACACTAATAGCGTTAATGCCTGCCAACTGGTGCTCAGAGACATACGTCTGGATCGCACCAACAGAATTAATAAGGCCTAAGTTGGTCAAAATCGTGAAGTAAGAACCTACTAATACGGAATATGCTTTAAAGCCGCCGTCTGGTGGCTTATCGTCAGAGTCTTCTAAACGTTCCGTGGTCTCTGCTGCAATATCTGCCATGCCTGCGGTCTTTACATTCTCTGCATCATTTACGCCATCTACACCGTCTGGGTCTGGACCAAATGTAAATGTCCGTTTCTTCGGATCAATTGCTTCGCTTATACCAGTTCTGACCATAATATCATTGTTTTCATCGATACTATCATCATTCATGGTTGCGTCAAGAGGCTCGCTAATTCCAGCACCTCTGACTCTCGAAAGCTCAATCTCGTCTGAATTTCCAGTTGACATCGGAAATATATAGTTTAAAGTTTATATATCAATTAAAATCTTAAATAAATAAATAATATATATGGCTTGATAAAGAAGATAATATATATTTCAAAACTAGCGAATTTGAGAAATCGTCTTGCTTTATATTGATTTCATGATTTGATGTACGCACTATTTTTTAATGAGAAAAGTTTTTGAAAAATTCTGGGACTTATATAGGTTTGTAGACCGAAATCATAGCATATTCTCCTGTTAACCTCGTGCCATATCTCGTTATACATACAGAATAATGATTACTAAATACTTCACTAAGGTGTCGGTTAAATTTGATCCATTCACACCCAGTGCTAGATCTGCTAGATTGTTTCTTTCGAGAATTCCACCTTCAATGAAAGGTGCGTGTAAAATAGATTACAAGGTGCTAACAGCTAGCTCACCAGCATCAGAAAAGCCAGTGGTGGAAGTTACCTTCAAAGACAAGCATGTTATGCAAGCAGATCCAGAGACAATGAACTTTAAAGATTTAAGTATACACTTTGATAGTCACTCAAGGCAGTTGGCGATCAAAGAAGCTATATCAAATTAAAGAATTTGTATTCGAACGTTAGGATATGCATTGGTGTAAAGGGGTTATTCGTGTATATATATAATATTATGTATGTCTAATAAATTTTAGATTAAGCAGGTAATATGGCCCATGACAAGGTATAGTGTAAAGCAAAGGATTATGGTAACACACACAAAAGGCTAGTGATGAATTTCAGAGGAATGATTTCATGGCTCGGTGCAAACATTGATATATTCCTGGAACCACTGTGGGATGGTTTGGTTAAAAATGTCGCTTCTAGTCTCATCATTAATAGGTTCGAGAAACAAGGAAGAGTCGGCAGGGCAATTCTTTGGTGAATAATGTATTTTATATACTTTGTAGTTCTCGACCTCGCTATCTTCTCGGATCAGATCAATAATCCATTTCAAGACGCATTTATACCATCTTACTAGCTTTTTACAGGTAATGGTAGAATTATCTGCAAGTTTTAACGGGTGTAAATTCAACAAATTTGATATTTCGTTAGTTTGATACTTTTTAATCGATGTAAGATTATAGCTCTTTGAACGAAACCCAATAATCACATGTTTTCCATCAACCAATTTTGTCTGACACCAGCTTGACATTAATTTGGAGGATAATTTGAAATCAATTTGCGATTTTGTCTGACTATGTGTTTTTAATTCAACATACGAAGATAAAGAAGTAGCATCATCTATGCCAGCATCAACTTCGGCAGTAAATATTGTATTGAAATTATCGAAATTCTGAGAGACGAGGGTATAAAAGTCATTTGATTTATCTGGCGCCAGCGTAATTAAGTCTTCGAATTTGAAACCAGTGTATTGTAATAATTCTGTATTATTTCTCCGACTCAAACTCAAATTTGACATTCCTATGTTGATGTCGTCTTCAAAATATTCCCAATCGTAGTCTAAAATGATCATACCTTTCCAATAAATTACGTTAAATCTATATTCTTTCCAGTGGTTTAAAGGTATTAGCATAAGCATAAGCAAATTTCGTCTTAAAGACATAATTGATGACTGAATCCTTTCATACGACTTTTGCTTGTTCTCTGCATTGTCCAAATAATACTTAAGAGATGTGAATAAACCATCTAATTGATATATTTCGCTTGCTGAAGCTTTTTTAAATCCTTGATATCCTGTTGTTAAATCAGATCCTATTATTCGCTCTGGGGTTTTAGACTTTAACTTTTTGCCTTTGCCTATAGGAATATTTAACAATTTTAAACCTTGTTTATCGTTTGGCTTGATTTCGCCAGTGACCGTTCTGGTATAATGAAGTAATTCAGTTGGTTTTTCATCTGGTAACGAGCCAATGGAGCAAATTAGTTTCTCTATTTCATCTTCAATAGTTTCATCCTTAGAGTATTGATTCGAAAGCTTATTGAATAAAGAAAGGGGCAATTCCTTCATTCGAAAAAAAGTTGGCTACATTCTGTAATAATTAGGTGCGTACATAATTTTTCTTTCATATAATCATAAGATAGCTAACAAGAGAGAACTATTTTCTTTGACCATATGCCTTCGTTGCATAATCACCGTCAATAACAATAACATCTTGAGGCCTGTAATCGTGCTTTCCTGTGAAGTAACTATTTAAGATACTTTTGACCCCATTGGCGTATCTTGCTTGGGCATCCAAAGAAGTACCACTGACGTGAGGAGTCATTGCATTACCAGCATTATGCTTGTTTTGCATTTCTCTCCAAGGATGGTCTTTTGGGGCTGGTTGAGGGTACCAAACATCACCACCATAACCACGTAATTTTCCGCTCTTGACTGCTGCAGCAACATCTTCTGCAACACAAATGGCACCACGAGCAGTGTTAACTAACCAGGCACCATCCTTCATCTTAGAGATCAACTCCTTGTTGAATAATCCCTTACTCTTTTCATGCAAAGGACAATTGATGGTCACCACATCTGCTTGTCCAACCATGTCTTCTAAGTTTTCAACTCTTTCAACAATGTTGTCCTTACCATTAAATAGTTTAGAAGCTTGGTTCAACTTATCAATTGCATCCTTTGGTAAGTCTTGGTAGTCGTAGTATAACAACTTCTTTGGGTTGAAAGCGATGAGTCTTTCTAATACCCTATAACCAATTCTTCCTGCACCAACGGTTGCAATCACCTTATCTTCCAAATCATATTCATCTTTCGCAGCTCCTGCAATATCCCATAAACCTTTCTTGACTTGTTCATGCGCAGGGACAAAGTTTCTTACCAACACAAGCATAGTCATAATAACGTGCTCTGCTACTGATACCACATTAGAGCCTGTGACTTCTGTCACAGCAATCTTTCTTTCGTTGGCTGCATTTAAATCGATGTGATCCGAACCCACACCGGCAGTGATACACATTTTCAACTTCGGTGCCTTGGCAATTCTTTCTTTGGTAACATAGGCTGGGAAAAATGGAGTCGTAATAATAATCTCTGTATCTTCCAATTCCTTATCTACCTGGGACGAAGGTTCTGGGTCTTTGTCATCGGTGGAAACAAGTTCGTATCCATGCGATTCGATGAATTCTCTAATTCCTAACTCATTTTCTAAACAGCCTAATAACTTTTGTTCTTCCTTAGCATGTTCATTACCCCTGTAAAGAACGAGCAATACTTTTCCTTTAGACATCTTAATTATTTTAGTTACAATCAATACAATTTAATAATGAAAATATATCAATACATAAATTACCGTTGTCTTAATTTCCCCTATTTATACGAATGATCTACAATATTCCGAGTTATTTTAATTATCCACTTCATTGCTATGTCATTTGTTAAATTGGTGATATCACTTCGCTTAAGATGGTTCTCCGCCAACTCGGACTTTGCTAGCATCAATTAATGGCACCCGAGATTTCTAATTTTTATTTGAAAGTAACAATAATAAAAATTACTCAATTGACATTCTATTGTCAATTAGGCAGTGTTGTGCTTCTTGACGTTAAGGGATAACGAATAGCAGGTAATTCATGTTACCCCATATTTAGAACAATATATATTTAGAAAAATATCTCGGGAAAGGTATCGGAAATCGGTCAATAATTACGTGAATAGAACAGTGAAATACAATAGCAACTACAGATAGTAGATAATATCAATAAATACATTCAAGTACAAGATTAACCATATTAAAAGCATTGACTATATACTGACGATGACATATGAATCAAGACGTGAACAAAATCCTTTGGAGAAATAAAATAGAATATATATTTAAAATGCAACTTTATTAATTAGAATTCAATTAATCAAAGGCTAATTGTTTTTTGATTTCAGCAATGGCTTTACCAGGATTCAAACCCTTTGGACAGGTTCTAGAACAGTTCATAATAGTGTGACATCTGTACAAGGACATGGAGTTTTGAAGCATTTCCTTTCTGGCTCTCGAAGCTTGATCTCTAGAGTCAATTAACCATCTGTAGGCTTGCATCAAAACAGCAGGACCTAAGTATTGTTGTTGATTCCACCAGTATGATGGACAAGAAGTGGAACAACAGGCACACAAAATACATTCGTATAAACCATCTAATTTAGCTCTGTCTTCGATACTTTGTAAGTTTTCACGTCCATCTTCTGGGTGGGTGTCTCTTTGCAAGTATGGTTGGATAGACTTGTATTGCTTGTAGAAATGGGTCAAATCTGGGACCAAATCTCTAACAACAAACATATGAGGTAATGGGTAAATTTTCAAGTCCTTGGATGTGTCTTCTTCTATACGGCACAAACAAGCTAAAGTGTTTCTACCCCCGATGTTCATGGCACAAGATCCACAAATCCCTTCTCTACACGATCTTCTGAAAGTCAAAGTGGCATCTTGCTCGTTTTTGATCTTTAAAATAGCATCTAACACCATAGGACCACATTGGTTTAAGTCGACTTCGTAAGTCTTCATTTGTGGTTCAACTTCAGGGGTATCAGGATTCCATCTGTAAATTTGGAATTTTTTCATTCTGGTTTCTGCGTTAGCACTGGTGGCCAAGCTTCTGAACTTTTGTCCCAAAAAGTTGTTTCTTTGACGAATGATTGATTTAAACATGCTGAATACCTTTTATATCGTCCGTTATAGTAATAACCGGTTTAATTTATCAACTTCACTTTCTACGTGGGAAAGAAAAATCTATGACAAATCTTTATTCTTTATATTATTCCCGGTGAATTCACCCGGGGGAATATTTGTCTATGTAATTAAAAATTACTGAGCGTTGATTGGATAACGTAATGAAATGCTCGCCAGACCTCTGAGGAGTCTTGGAGTATTTTGTTTACGACAAACTCTACAGGTATAAACTGAGCATAGAGATTAGGCTGATGTACATACTTAATGAGTAAATGTATACATGGACCTGTTTAATTGACTATATTGATGTATATTGTGTAGAGCAAAGTATTAAAGCTAGTTAGATTCGAAGTGCCGTGGAAAAAATTATATCCGGGATTGGTGCATGGATGTGCGGTAAGTCTGGAGAACTGATTGCTGCTTGAATTTGCAATTTCAAGGTAATAGGAGGAATATGTAAAAGATTTTTGTAATAGTAAAATATGAAAGATCATACTTCTGTATCTGTGTTAATAAAGTATGCTGTAGTCTCGAGTTATGTTGTAAAAAAGAGTTTGGCGTAAAGATTGAGTTCTCGGAGATGTGGAAATAGGGCTTTTTTTAATTTTCCAGGATTCTAAAATAAGAGGTGATAAATTCAAAAATATAACAACTCCACATAATTTACTTAAAATAACCAGTATACAATAAAAGCGTACTATTTACACCAGTAAAGTTAATGATATGTTCTTTTAGGGTTTTCATTAAAGAATAGTTTCGAACCAAAGGAGGGGTAAATGCGGTGCAATATTTGCAGCCATTAGGATTTTGAATACACCTAACTTCGATTCCGAACAAATACTCATGCTATCAGATATAACCAAGTGTTACACGTAGTCATTTTGGGATATCAAGATGTGTTGTACAACTGCTCTCGAGTTCTTGTTTCAATATTATCTAGTCCTTAGCCGAATTCAATGCTAAAACTTTACGTCAATACAGCTTAGAACACAACAAAGTGTCCTTCAGTCACCTAAGAGGAACTATAGCAGGGATTCAACCATTTGTAGTTTCAATGTTATTGTATTGTAAAATCAAGGTGAATATTCCGAATTCTGGGGTAGCTATTACATAAGCCCTCACCACCTCTCTATCAAACATATATCGATACCTATATGGGTTAGAATACAATATAGCTATAGCGACGTTATAAATGACGTTTGACCTTGAGAAAATATACATACCCCATAAACATAAATAATAGGCATAGCTTCTTGAATTACCGTCATCTATAAAAAAAGTGCCTTGATGCACTTTTCTCCTCCATGCCATCCACCAGAAAATTAATTTTGCACCATCCACCAGTTTTAAGAGCCTTTTAAGCTTAGTATGAATGCAACTTTTCTGATTATAAAAGGTGCTTTATTGCTTGCTTACAGACTTATGGTGAACATTTATAGTCAAAAATAATAGTTAACATAATGACGCTTCAAGATCAAATTATTCAAGGTGGAATCTACACTCCTATCCCCACATTTTTCAAGCTGGATAGCAAATACACATTAGATTTAGAAACTCAGGTTTCCCATGCGAAGTTCTTACACAAGAATGGCATCCGTGGATTAGTAGTTTGTGGTTCTATGGGTGAATGTGTACACTTGACCTCGCAGGAAAGACACGATGTTGTGGCTGCAATTAGGCAAGCAATCCCAGACGAAAACTTTAAACTTATTGCAGGGGCTCCACCAATGGGTAGTATTCAGGAAGCAGTTGAAGAATCAAAACTGGCAGCTCTGGCAGGCGCAGATTTTATCATTTTATTAGTTCCAGGCTATTTTGGACCTGCGTTAATAAGCCAACAAGGTATACTTGATTATTTCAATCAGGTCGCGGATCAATCAGCCCTTCCAGTTATGATATATAACTACCCCGGTACCTGCAATAACGTCACTATTACACTTGATACCTACGAGAAATTATCCCAGCATCCAAATATTGTGGGGACAAAGTTAACCCACTTTAACTTGGATTTGTATACTTTACTAGGTAAAAATACCACGATCTGCAAAACCAATAATTTTAGACCGTTCACTGGATTGGGGCAAGTCCTAGTTCCTGCATTATCGGTAGGTATATATGGTGCTATTGATGGATTATCTGCATTGTTCCCCAAAGTTATGGTTAAGTTATACAATTTATGTAAAGAAGGTAAATCTGTAGAAGCATCTGATTTGCAATACTTGGTTACCAAGGCAGACATGATGATCTTGGAATTAAACGTGGTCGGTATCAAATATGCTATTAAGCAAGTACATAACTTTGGAGAAGGTTTGACAGGAAGGCCTCCATTGAGTAGATCAATTGATATCGAGGCTTACAAAAAGTTTCAACCTGACATTGAGGCCTTGGTTAAAATCGAGAATTCGTTATAATTAGTCTCAGATAATGAAGCCATTAATAATCAGTTTCTTTCTATTATATTTTAAGTAGCTTTATAATAATGAATACTAATACAGACGATCAAGCTTATTATACACATGGGTATGATAACTATGTATCTAAGACACATGAGTGGAGAACGGCTAGAAATTGTTCGGCCTACATGCTCTCAAAAATCAAACCGACTGACAAGATTTTAGATGTTGGGTGTGGACCAGGAACTATTACGTATGACTTGGGTAAATACGTTCCTCAAGGAAGTGTCATAGGAGTAGAACCTACAGAAGAAATACTTGAAGATGCTAGATCCAGGGGTGTGGATAGCGGAATACAGAATGTCGAATTCGAATTAGCATCCGTGTACAAGTTACCGTATGAGGATAATACATTTGATATTATTCATTCACACCAAGTGATTATCCATTTGAAGGATAGGGTAGCCGCATTGAAGGAGATGAAGAGAGTAACGAAGCCTAATGGATATGTCTGCTGTAGAGATGGAGATATGGATTCAATGATAGTTTATCCCACCAAATACAACAAGGTTCGAGAATATTTTACTAGCATAGGTTTGAGTGGATATACAATTACTACATGTGGTAGACAATTACGAGAGTTAGCTTTAGAGGCTGGATTCAATCCTGAAAATATAAGTTCAACAGCTTCTAATTGGTGTATTTCAAACAATGGTACGAGAGAATGGTTTACCAATATGTATATCGAAAGATTGGAAAACACCAAGCATTGGGTAGGTAATACTGGTACCCTGAAGAGTGAGATCGTTACGTCTATGAAAGAATGGAGCTCCGATGAAAAAGGATGGCTAGCTATGGTACATGGCGAAATTGTTTGTCAGAAACAATAATTTGCTTGTAATAGTGAGTTTATATTAGTATTTAGGAAATAATACGTGGATGAACTACTTACCAACCTCTTACCAACCTCTCCATGGTACCCAGATATCGACAACTTCGTCAGAGCCATCAACCACAAAATACCAAGGATAAGAAGCTGCAGTGATACAGCTGTGCTGGGGGATAATACTGACTTGAGTGCCCAATGGGATAAAAGTGGTTTCTTTTGCTTCATCAAATGGAGTGAGTATGCCATGCTCCTGACTTAATCTGCCGACAATCCAATTGTTGTACTGGTGGGGCTCCAAGATTCTACCATGGCCTGGTAAGGGTCCAAATTCTCTAGCCAAAGCGATAACTCCAGCGTTTACTAACTGTTCACCAGGCGACTTAGAGCCTCTATTTGGATAAGTGGATATGACTTCCGCAATGATCTTACAAGATACATCTTCATAGCTTACACACCCTGTAGCTACTTGTTGTAGGTCACAACATGGATAATTACCAGCATGTAATTCTAAGATCCCAGATAATTTACCACCTAATTTATTTTCTAATTCTTCTTGTGTTAATATTTCAGATGCGTGGGCAGTAGGGGTTGCACCTACAGATAATTTTAAGTTCGTCAAACTTGGGTCGACCTTAATAGCTGCGTTGGCAGCTTGATTTGCGTGATATATTTCATCAATGAGTACACCCTTGGCTTTATTTTCAGAATCTGAACTATATGAATGACCAGCATGACAATAAAATCCATATATCTCAACATTTTTCTTGACCTCTTCATCATTTAATGCCTTTGTCAAGACTTTGCTTAATAAGTCAGAGTCATTCAACAATCCAGCTCTATCTGTCCCCATGTTGATCTTAATGAAAATAGACCATTTTTGACTTCGAGAATTTGACATGTTGTAGGCAGTTAAGATATCTAACTGTTCTGGACTGTCAAGCATCAAACGTAATTTTGGAATTTTTGTACTTAAGTCCGCTAATTCGTCTAATCTGGATTTAACAACTGGCAAACTGAATAGCATATCAGATATAAGACCCTTTTCCACCAATGGAACTAGATTCCACGCTTCCATTAACGTAGATACTACAACTCTATCAGTTTTCAAGGCTCCAGTACCTAGTTGTAACAAGGTTCCTTCAGTGGATTTGTGAGTTTTCACGTGTGCCCTAAACTCTGCATTCAACTTGGACGCATTGTGAAGCATCTTGTCACTATTTTTCCGGAATATATCTCTATCAATTATAAATGATGGTGTAGGTAAATCTTGTAATCGTTTACCTTTGTAATTATTCAAGAGGATTTCTTTATCAGCCAATGCTGTGAATTTTGATGGATATGCCATATTTGTTTTCAACTATAAGATCAATTGCAATACTTATGGATTGGAGGAAATATGGATATATATTGTCTTATAACTAATCTGCAAGGCATCATATAATCGTGGAGGAGATGCGAAATATGGTTCCGAAACCACCCACCGAGTCAAAATGTGCACATCCACCAAGAGTCAAATTATAGTATATTTTGTAAATTTCACGACATTACTTGCTTTCAATATGAATGTTTACAATTGACTACCCAACAACCGTTGGAATTAATGTGTCAACTATTCCCGATAAGGCTCAATACGGGATGAAATGAATTTTAATGTAACGTTACATCCAAATGCCTTTATGCCATCCACCAGAACATATTAATGAAATGTGGGGGCAAGATAAGGTCGAATCTAAGATTTACCGTGTATTTAAAACTAATGAAATAGTATGCTATCGATAATTTATTAGATTCAAACTATCAGTTATAACAACAATGCCAGAATACGAACTTCAATCAGACTTTTCATTTGCCGGTGGTATCCCGGAAGCACCTTTCAAGCTACATGAGTCAATGATTAAAAAGTTGGATCCGGAGTATGTGAGATTTTTCAATTCTACTTTGAGCAGCAACCCCAATATTGCTTATACTCATAGAGTTCCATTAGAGGAATTAAGGAAAGCAGGAAATGTGATTCCTGGCCAGACACCGCTATCTGAGATGGCAAAAACTTACGACATAGAAATACCAAGAAAGCATACGAAGGCTGCTAAATCGATCCCTGCTAGGGTATTTGTACCAAATGCAAATAAGCCCGATGAGGGTTGGCCCTTGTTAGTTTGGTTCCATGGTGGGGGATGGGTTCTCGGAAGTTTGGACACGGAAAACTCATATTGTACGAAGGTCGCTGACCTTTGCAAGTGTGTAGTTATAAGTGTGGACTATAGATTAGCTCCTCAAGATCCATTTCCAGCATGCGTTGATGATTCATTTGAAGCTGTCCTTTGGGCTTTCGAATCAGGTCCTACTGAACTAGAAATTGATTCTACTAAGATATGCGTAGGGGGCTCTTCGGCTGGTGGTAATTTGACAGCTATAGTTACACACAAGTATGCCAATTCAAAAGCAACAACAGAATTACCTCCGATATGTTTTCAGCTTATGGTTGTACCTGTTACTGACAATTCTGCTACTCCTGAAACACAACCATCTTGGGGAGAAAATAAATATACACCTCAGTTACCGGCTGAGAAAATGATATGGTATAGAACCTTATATTTACAAAATGGAGGTGATGAATACACTAACCCTGAATCATCACCATTGTTTTATCCTGATGAAAGTTTTGCTAAGCTCCCTCCTTGTTTCATAGCTGCTGCAGAATGTGATGTATTGAGGTCAGAAGCTGAAGCATATGCTAGAAAGTTAAAAAACAACGGTGTTCCAACTGAAATAGTAATTTACCCCGGTGTACCACATCCAGTCATGGTTATGGATGCGATATTACAACAGGGCAGAGATCTAATCCAGGATACTACAGATTCACTTAAAAAAGCATTCTATACTTAACTAATTTTATAATAAATTCCATACTTAGGACATTGATTGTTTTACGATAAAATTAGTTTATAAACCCTTTTGAAATCTATTAAGTATTTAAATACATGTTATCACAAGTAATTTTGCTCCTTCCTAAGCATCTTTCTATGCAATTTTTGAGCAATCTAGAATATTCGCAACCAATTTCCCAATTGCAATTTTTGTATCCTTTGTAAAAGATTTTCAATAATCCGACTATATGATTTTTATTCTCTATTCTAAGCAATGATTCTGCATGTAGTTTTATGGAATTATGGTAAATAGTACTATTTGAATGTTTAGCGGTATGAAAAGGACCTCCAATAGTTTGCGATAGACATCTCCTTATTCTTTTTAAGTATGAATAACCATCTTCTTTCTCTGGATAATAGTCATTAGGTATACTTTTTTCCTCGAATATCAAAGACTCAGGTCCTTCAATTGAAAAGTTATATGCAAAGACTACCAAGATGGCACTAGCTATAATATTCTTTCTATGCAAGAATGGATCAGAATTTGGTTCATATGTGTATATAATATCTTCATTATCAGGCGACAACAACATTTCACATAAAAGCATGTAGGCATGGATCACACTAATTCTACCGTTAGGACTAGATGACCAATCTTTTACTCTATGTGAAACCACCCTATACTCAGAAGTACCTGCAACCACATTCATCCTACTAGGTGCACCAGCGTATATGATATAGTCATAATGAGTAATCCGCATATAAATCTGGGCAATGTGGTACAAGCTGAATTTACATCTTGTATCATCCACTCTTAGCATTGGTGGCAAAAGCTTCTGATCCTCTTTAGGAAAATAAAGCGAAGCTTCTGTATTACAACAGTTTCCTTTCGAGCAAATATCAATTCGCCAAACATCTATAGCTAAGGAAATAGTTTCATTCCACGAATCCTTTATTGAATCCCATTCCAAGAATGATAACTGCAAATCCTTCTGTTGCATTTGGAACATAATAGTTAATAGGCCTGCTAATAATATTTTTTTTCCAAAAGCACTGGTATGCACTTTACGTTTATGGAGTAAACTTTTCAAAGCACCTAAGAATTTTGGAGTTTTAACAGGTGGTAATGTTTCGGTTGCTTGCTTAGTGTTTTCAAACTCCCATAATTCGTCCTCACAAGGTAAAGATAATTTAATCTGGTGAGCATACAATATAATAATATGACCGTAAACTGTTGCATGTACAGTATCCAAATAAAATGCCATTAAAGTAGCCCTTTTCATAGACTCAATTTCAATCCATTTTTTCCATAATTCATCTTTTAACGTATATGCCCCTTCTTCATTATCATCTTTTAACGGATCCCCACCTAAAATCGGAGATCTTCTCAATATTTGTATTTTTGCACCATGGTGTAAATATGCTCGTTCATGTAATGCTCTACTACTGCTAGTGATTTCAAAAGTCTCTAGTAATAATAAACTTTGAACCACCCAGACCTTAGCAGGAGGCTTGCAATCTGGGTTCGAAAAGATTAACCATCTTAAAGGTTCAGCAATATCATTTGCCAATTTTTGTGGATTATGAAATAATACAGACTCATGGTAGCCGGTACAACTAGTCAAACTTGCACCTAACATTATCATCGCAAGAAGTAGCAAAGGATGACATTCAAAATTAGTAAAAGATGGACGATGTAAAATGGGATATTGTGGGTGATATATTAACCAATAAATCTCCAAAAACCTTTCGATTTGAATTAAGTTGAAATCGGGACTCAAATCCAATGAAGGGATGATTTCAATTAACTTATGTCTAACATTTTCATCGATAGTTTTTCTGGTGTTCGAATGTGGAAAGTTTGGCGAAACCGCAAAAATATTCTCCAACAAACTCATGGGGGAAAAAGTACTTGTAATATCAGTAGTGTGTCTATTTGGAAATGCATTGGTATTATGATTTGCATCAGATGATGCGTCTGGAATTGTTTCATCGTGAAAAAGCCATTCAATAAGATCAGATGGTGACAAAGTTTTGTCAGGCATACCTGGTATCGTATTTTCGATTTCTTTAGGCAGACTTCCAACCAGGCTTTGAATAGTAGGTTGAATTTGATGGAGGTTATTTTGAATATTTTGAGTTAGAGGTCTCTGGAACTCCTGTAATCCTTGGCTCATCTGTATATCTGGTTTTTCAGCTGATTGGTTTTCCGATATTTCATGCGTGGTACTCGTATCACCATTTGTGTTTGACAAGTTTTGATATTGATGACTCTCCCTGGGGCTTTGGATACTTACTCCTTTGTCTTGTCGTGACTGGTGTCTTTTATAATGCTTCTCTTTTACATCGTTCCTGAAAAATTTCTGTCCACAGCCTGGCCAATTGCACACATATTTCAAATACTGGGGATCATGGTTCCGCTTATGTCTCACAAGATGGTCTGCTCTAATGAATTGTTTATCACAAATATCACAAATAAACTGACCATATACCCTTCTTCTCTTTTTTCCATTGAACTCGGTGTCACTCATGTCTACCTTCTAATAGGATATGAGTTATATTACAACTTAATAAATAATGATAATTATCAACCTTCAAATTGTTGGTTGCATTATTCGATTACATAATACATGTTTTTCACAGTAAGATAAGCTTGTTAAACGAATTACCTATTTAGTTCTATAACAAATACGATCTATCAAACGTTAATCAGTAGAGGCAACTACTTCCAATTCAACCTTAATAGCAGCGTCCATAAATGCAACAACAACGCAACTTCTTGCCGGTTTTTGGGGAAAGTGCTTTCCGTAGATCTTGTTGACAGTGGCAGAATAATCAGAATGAGAGATAAACATTAATACTTTAAATACTTTATCCAACGAGGAACCGGATGCCTCTAAAACCTTTTTGACATTTGCTATGGCTAATTCTGTTTGTTCTTCGAGCGATTCAGGAATACGTCCGTTAGAGTAGTTCTGCCCTACAATTCCTGAAGTGAAGACATGCCCGTTGCTTTTCCAAGCAGGGCCTAAAACAGGATGTTCCTGGCCATCAATAGCAGACCATTCTAATTTTTCAGCTGGCATTTTGTAATTTGCGATCTATTAAACTAATTTCGGTGAAAAATTTATGAGTGTGATATTTTCTGCATAGGGGAGAACTTTTATATCAATTGGGCTTATTTATCACTAGGCATAACGGTGCCGCCGATTCAATTCTTGTTACATTGTTGTGTAATCGTATTGGGTAATCCTATGCTATATTGTCGATAATAATACTAGTGACCCCACCTGATCGAGTGGATGGCATTTTCCATCCACCAAAGCTGCGACAAAATTCTCCTCGTTATCAAAAAATGCCCTCTATTCGTATACCGATTAAAATCTACTATGATAAGAAGATAGATTGTGAGTAGAATTATATATATATGCCATGTATCTCATATAGTACTTGTAAATCATTCAGATTCAATAACCGAACATAAATAGATAATCAATATATAAGCGAAAAATATCCAATGAGTGCTAAAGATAAAAGTGCATCCGGATTTGAAATCCAACCAAAGAATTCCAATTCTAGCAACGAGTCTTTGGGATTAGAACATATCACATCTGCAAATGGAGATATTATTCCAGTGAATAATGGTTACATTGACCATGCGCTTGAGAGGAGAGTATGCCGCAAACTAGATTTTAGGATTTTACCATTAGCTGCATTGATGTATCTTTTCAACGCACTAGATAAAGGTAATATTAGTAACTCTAAGACAGATGGAATCGACATAGATTTGGGAATAACTGGTGATAGATGGAATTTGATGCTTTCAATTTTTTACATTCCTTTTGTTTTATTTGCATTTCCTATATCGTTGATAATTAAAAAATACAATCCTGCTAGGGTTATTCCCGTATTGATGTTTACATTTGGATCGGTTACTTTATTGGCGGTATCTGTGTTTGATTTCGGATCATTGATGGCGGCAAGATGGTTTTTGGGAATGGCAGAACTGGCGTTTTTCCCTGGTATAATATACTACTTAACCAGGTTTTATCGTCGTGGTGAATTGGCTAGGAGGCTATCAATATTCTACGCAGCAGCAAATATTGCTAATGCATTTTCTGGTTTACTTGCATACGGTGTTTTTCAGATTAATAATCCCCATTTACATGGATGGCAGATATTGTTTTTAATCGAAGGCAGTTGTACGGTGTGTATTGCAGTTATCGCATATATCTATTTGCCAAGATCAGTAGAAGCTGCAAAGTTTTTTACTGAGGAAGAAAGAGCTTGTGCTGTTCACCGTATCATGACTGATTCTTCTGCTGAAATAGAGGAAAAGATTTCTTTAAAAGATGCGGTGAAAGTCTTCAAACACCCAGTAGCCGTTGCATGGATGTTTGTAGAAATTTGCATCGGGGTTCCAATTAATTCAATCAATAATTGGTTTCCCCAAATTATTGGCGCCTTGGGCAAGTCTACGGTCGAAACGAATTTGTTTACAGTAGCACCAAATATTTGGGGTGCTATTTCGTTAATATTAATCTCATTCTCGTCTGATTTTTTGAGAATCAGATCGTTATTCATTTGTATTGCAGTGTTGTCTACCTTAATCGGTTTTGCAGTTTTTGGGGCCATAGACATCCAGAATAACTTACTGGCAGCCTATTTTTCGTGTTTTTTGATGACTACAGGTACCTCAGCAGCTTCGGTCCTTACCTCGACGTGGTACAATAATAATACTCCTAACGAAAATCGTCGTATAGTTATCAGTTCCGTGGGTGTTCCTCTAGCAAACGCGGCGGGATTAATTTCCACAAATATTTTTAGGCCAAAAGATGCACCCAAATACGTACCAGCACTAGGTATCACTGCTGGATTCGGTGGTTTGGCAATCATTCTAGTTTCTTCGATAGTACTATTCATGATATTTGACAATCGCAGAAGAAATAAATTGCAAGGTGTCAATTTGACTTTTAGAGATGTACCCACCTCTGAGCTTCGTGATGGCCCCACGAACCCAAATTATAGATGGATGTACTAGCTACAATGTGTAATATTAAGTATGTTATCTGGTGTTTCAATTCTTCGATTTTTTGTATACTAAATATATGAGATTATGATGTGTATGATGAATTATGTTGATGTACGGATCTCATCTCGATCAATTTCGTCATCGCGCATAACGACATTATATAAGTTGTCAAAGTGAGCAATGTTCAGTATTTTCATAGTGCGTGGTAGTCACCAGTCATTTAGCGAATCGAGGCGTATGTTCACGGAACTGCTTACTTAGTATGAAGGCTATACAAGGCCTTGAACTTCTTGACGGATGTATCACGTGAATGTGATTGCAAATTAGTATGACGATCATTCATTGCTTAGCAATGTCCATCAGTGGAAGGCATATATAAGGAATGCAAAGTATTCCTATATTATTTCTTGTATTATAATCAATAAACAGTACATAATAAACAATAAAATGTCGACAGTAATTGTATCAAAAGTTCCCCAAACAATTTCAAATGAGAAGCTTTATGAATTCTTCTCATTCTGTGGTAAGGTGAAGTCTATCAATTTAATTGAAAAAACGGATAAATCTGGGAAATACGAGGTTCAATTTGAACTGGAAAAAGCATTGAATACTGCATTATTATTAAATGAAGCAGAATTGGACTCTGTTCCAATTCAGGTTGAAAAGTCAGACACTCCTCCGGATTATGCTGCAGTGGATAACCAAAATGCATCTTACGGGGGTGACAACAAAATCCAGAGCTCGGCTTTGGCTTCAGGAGACATAAAAGATACAGATGCTTCCACTGTTACAGGAGACAGCGAATATGATGATATTTCACAAGAGGAAAAGCCAAAATATGCTATAATGGCGCAATTGTTGGCATCTGGCTATACTTTGTCTGATAATTTGATACAGAAGGGAATTGATGTCGATAAAGATAAAGGTTACTCTACTAAATTCAAGTCATTCTTAACATCGTTAGATGAGAACTATTTACACTCAAGTAAGCCTGATTCAGCTGCTGGTAAGGGAATTTCTAAGGCTCAATCAACATTTGGCGGCTTGGCGAAGAGCTTTAATGATTCTGGATACCATAAGAAATGGAGCCAGTATTTGGAAAAAGCATCCAGTCATCCATATGGTGTCAAAGTGCATGACTTCTACAAGAATTTGGCTAAAGACGCTAAGGAAGTCCATCTTGAAGCTAAGAGGTTAAGTGAATTGAAAAAAGAAAGAGAAGCAGAAAAAAATGTTGAATCGGCCGCTTCGACAGCAAATGCAGGAGCTGCTATTAACACTGTTAATGAATAAGCCTGTGAGAAATATATAAAGTGTGTATTATTTGGGATTCATATAGTTTAATGTATTAATTACGATATTGAGATAACGTAGAAATAATGCTCGCGAAGCCGCATCCACCACAAATGTCCCTTCAATTGATTGCAAAAAGAGTATAGGAGCATGTACGTACACTTGTCTATAGTGCCCCAGAAGCTAAACTATGTATTGCAATGAAAAACCCGGCTCCTAGCGTCGATGAAATAGTCCATAAAAATATTGGTCACAATCCAATGTCCTTCGCTTTAGATAAAGTTAACTCACCCTATCTATATAAGGTGTATAACCACCGAAAATCCATCCAACCTAAACAACGCTATAAACTTGAAGATATAAAAACCCCTGTGAATTCTAATCTGCTCCACTATGTTTGCAACTGTGATATTCACGACATTCTCGACCGTGCTCCGCTTGAGACAGACTCGACAGTTTCCCTCCATTTATTGCACAGCAAAGCCCTTCAAAAACTTGCTAACCAACTACCGACAGTAAAACTCACTAATAATACCAGGGTTCACCGCATGGATCTGCTTTTGGTTGATTTGTGTCTTGTGTCGAAGATGATCTCCAGAGAATTGAAACTGCAGTATGTACGCGCAGATCTACATTTCGTTAACTATATAACATACTACTAACACCTTTAGCTTCGATATTCTTTCTGAACATGTTAAGACTCTAAAATATACCACTTCTCCGTGGGTAACGAAGATTCAGGACTGTGCTATTAGGATCATCCTTGAATATCTACGAAATATTCATGTAGATGATGACTGCCCTATAAGCGCAAAGTATTCAATCCTGTCGGCGATTTCGGGTTTGGAATTTATTCTACATGAACACTTTGTGAACCACATACATAATTTCCATTATATAGACGGACTAGTATAGTTAAGTACATGTATGATTCGATAATTCCGTGCCTATCACAGAATTTTACCAATACACGAAATGATTAACCAAACCCTCGGCGTTATCTTACCCCGGAGAACCGGAAGAGTTGACTAAAGTCCCCCACAAAAATGAATCATATATAAACCCATTTTATGAACGAATTTTGAAAAATTCTGAAAGCAATAATTATATAGTCTTTTAGTTGCTTAAGTTGGAACTAGTTAAAATTGCTTCAAGTTAGTCAAAAGTTAAATATTCAGAAAAAAAATGTCGACAGCTAAACCTCAAAAACAAACCAAAGGAAAGGGTGTTACTGATTTAATTGCTGGTGGTACGGCTGGTTTATTCGAAGCCTTATGTTGCCATCCATTGGATACCATTAAGGTTAGAATGCAGTTGTACAGAAAATCGGGCCAAAAGCCACCAGGATTCATTAAAACCGGTATCAATATTGTTCAAAAGGAAACCTTTTTGTCGTTGTACAAGGGTTTGGGAGCAGTTGTTATTGGGATTGTTCCAAAGATGGCTTTGAGATTCTCTTCATACGAATTCTATAGATCTTTATTATACAGACCGGATGGATCCATTTCTACTGGTAATACATTCCTTGCTGGTGTCGGTGCAGGTATCACCGAAGCTGTTATGGTTGTTAACCCAATGGAAGTCGTCAAGATTAGATTGCAAGCACAACATCACTCTATGGCTGACCCATTAGACGTTCCAAAGTACAGAAACGCCCCACATGCTGCTTATCTTATTGTTAAGGAAGAAGGTTTCAGCACCTTGTACAGAGGTGTTTCGTTGACTGCCGCTAGACAAGCTACTAACCAAGGTGTTAACTTTACTGTTTACTCCAAGATTAAGGAATACTTACAAGGTTACCACCAATCTGAAGTTTTACCAGCATGGGAAACTTCTTGTATTGGTTTGATTTCTGGTGCTTTAGGTCCTTTATCCAATGCTCCTTTGGATACCATTAAGACCAGATTGCAAAAGACTACTTACGCTTCAAATGAATCTGGTTTAGTAAGAATCGTTAAAATCGCTAACCAATTAATCAAGGAAGAAGGTATCCATGCCTTATATAAGGGTATTACACCTAGAATTATGAGAGTTGCTCCAGGTCAGGCCGTTACATTTACTGTTTACGAATTCATGAAGCGTGTCTTAGCTGGGGAAACTAATATTTCTGTTCCTGGCGTAAGCTCTAAAAAAATCGATTAGGTTATTTTTATCAGTTGAAAATTGATACTAATCTCATGCATTTATTATAGAGTTATCTTACTCGTTATTTATATATCTTTGTTTATATATCATTATTTATTGTATTTATTACTGATATTGAATAAAATTCACTTGGAACAGTTAACCAAAATTTTCAGTAGTACATTCCCCGGATTTTCATTTTCATATTTCTTCCATTCCTCCGGGGCCGTTACAGCATGAACGAATATCCGTATATCCGATATTTTCTCTTGAAAGAGCACATCGTTCAACGAGCTTAGAGAGATTCGGTTATTCTGCCAGCGAATCATTTTGTACCAATTCCTGCAGTATCAATTCTCGAAAAGCTGGAATATATGTGTGAGAGGGCATGTTCGTTAAGATCATCGATGCCCACCAACAATTTTTTGAGTACAGACGAGTAACAAAACCAATTTGACTGTTGTGTTTTTTTTTGTTGAGTAAAATTGCTACCACTATTGTATATATGAATCTTTCTAGTGAATTACTTATCTATCCTACTATAAAAATTTAGTTGTGTTCAGTAGACGATGTACACGGAAAATGACATCATTATGATGATTAGTCAATATAATCATTCTAATGAACTTCTTTTATGTATAATTTCATGATCTGCCTTACAATAAGTCCGTAAATGGGCCAGTTGAACCCTTCATAGGTTATTAACTTCATTCTAGGAGTTCTAACCATTTTGCAATCGTATTATAACATACTGCATATAACAATAGCGATTAGTTTACTAGCGCCACAAGATACTTCCTTAATGTCATAGAGTAGTAGTGGTAAGCAAAAATGATAATAAGATATACAGCGATATCAGCTATAAAGCATGAATTGAAGTTGAATTCCATAAGAAGAATTTCTACTTCGGGAGTTGGTCAATTGGCTCGTTACAATAAGACACGTAGAGCTCAAGAAATATCAGCCGAAGAGGTTCGAAAATTTCAACAGCAGCAACGAGAACAGCAGAATAAAAATGACTTTTATTACGAAACCAAACCATCAAACGACTTTGAAAGTTATCGTGACGAGCCATCAGCAAATCATACAGTGTTTTCTATTCCACCGAATAAGAATGGGTTGATTACTCCTGAAGATGGAATTTATGAGATATTGAAGGAACCAACATTAGTAATTGAGAGACAGGTGGAAATGATGAATGTCTTTTTGGGCTTTGAACAGGCGAATAGATACAAGATTATGAATTCTTTGGGTGAACAGATAGGGTTTATGGAAGAAAAAGATATAGGATTCATGAAAATGTTAGGGAGACAGTTTTTCAGATTGCATAGACCATTTGATATAGACGTATTTAATAACTATGGAGATTTACTATTAACGATTAAAAGACCGTTTTCATTTATAAATTCTCATATTAAATGTTATTTACCTGGCTACGATGAAAATGGAGACTTGATGTTTGAGAATTTAGGAGAATCATGTCAACACTGGCATTTATGGAGAAGGAAATATAATTTATTCAAATTAGAAGATGAGGTAACGGACGAATATGATCAGTTTGGTGCGATAGACGCTCCATTTTTGTCGTTTGATTTCCCAGTCAGAAACGATCGAGGCGACGTTATTGCCTCGGTGGATAGAAATTGGGTGGGTTTAGGAAGAGAAATGTTTACTGATTCGGGGGTGTATATAATTAGAATGGATCCTGCTAGCTTTTCTGGTATGGGGAACCTATATCCATCCGTAGCTGGACCATTAACATTAGACCAAAGGGCCATATTATTAGGTAATGCTGTCAGTATTGATTTTGACTACTTTTCAAGACACAGTAGAGGGCCGGGCGGTGGATTATTTGCGTTCAGTGATATTGATTAAATAACCAATGCTATATGAGTAAATATATAATATAACTAGTTATTAGCAAAATGAGCTTTAGTAAAGTTTTGTAGTAATTTTACTTGGCCTTTATGTCTAGCTTGTTTTATCAAATCTGCATATTCATTATCAGATAGGTCTTTACCAATATTTTTTAATAATTCTACCATCAAACCAACAAAATCGTGCCTTCTTAATTCGTTTTCTCTTTTCCATGTCTCTCTCTTCATCATTTCAGAATGTATCATTGCAGCATCACCGATTTCTTGATAGTGACGCAACTTGTCGTTCGAAATTGCCAACAACGAAAAACGTAACTCATCACCATATTTGCTTATACGTCTCATTAATATTTCGGGCAATTTTTCGCAAAACTCCTGGTTTGACTTGCACTCACCGTGCATTACTGGATACGTTTTCAACCCATCTAATTCATATATTTGGTCGTTAATATTCAAATATCCAACGAAATGGAACAATCCATCGTTTTTGTCATCATATTTTGGTTTTGGCTTTTGCTTGTCTTCATCAATAATGAGCGATGGCGATGAAAAAGAGTTATGAACAGATCTGATGAGTTCACTGTTAGAAATGGTTTCACCACAGGTTTCACTATCGAAACCTTCTACGAAACCCTTAAAGTTTGTAAGCTCCTCTCCTATCTCGATCTCTGGCTTGTTCAATAACACATTCAACACCGCTTGTGTAGCACATGCATTCTGAATAGTTTGATTGGCGAAAAATATACCCTTTTGTTGATAATCCTCATCGTAGGTTCCATCTAACGGCTTATTGTTATCGGCAGCATAATCTCTATCAACTTGCCCATATTTAAATAAGAATATAACCCCATATAATGGACTAGAACTCTTTAACGAATCGCTGTCTATGGAATATAGATCGTCGAATTGAACATTCTTGATCTGTAACTTATCAACTAATTCTGTGAAAACTCCCTATTCGTTAGAATCATAATTTTCTTGAATTTAATTACAATTTAAGGTACATACTGCATCGGAATCTATTGTATTCCATCCACTTTCTGACATACTTTAAGTGATAAATATACTGGTAGTTTCCTATATAGTTCGGTTCTATCATTCGGTATTACTCGGTCTTAAAAATTTGATTACGCACACCGGTATATATGTCAAAATCCTTGATCCCAAGTATGTAATCTTTTTTTCTTTCTATTAAACAATAAATATGGCATCAAAA